>NC_048584.1:37814014-38014014 GCF_013265735.2 Oncorhynchus mykiss
GCTATCTCTGTGTCTCGGTCTGGTAACTTCTACGTCCGACGCTTAACAATGAGGTCAGGTATGGCGGAGGTTTATGCAAGAGTGGGATATAGACAAAAAACTAGCGCAATGCATCAATCTACGAGACTTCAAAGAGGGGAAAGCCTACTTTCTGATACAAAATGCAAAATACTGTAATACACTGTGTTCAATGGCTTCAATAGAGTGGCAGCTGCACTCATTCATAGACCATATAGCCAGAGCCAATAAAAGGAATGAATGTTTACTTAATGATTTGTTTTCTGCTCGTTAATAAAAGACAAGATATGTTCCTGTAGAAGAAGTCTATTTTAATTGAATTTAATTTATTAAGTAACTAATCAACAAGCTTTTTGAAAGATAGCTTTTCGTCAATCCAGACATTTGTAAGCGGCACCATCGAAATGACGTGTGCATAAATCATCAGATACACTATTACGTGATTTAGAAAATAACGTATATTTGGTTTTTTACCTGCATTAAGTAAGAGTTTCAGTTCAACTAAGGCTTTTCTGCAGGGCAATAGAGGCTGATTGAAGCTCTGACAGAGCCTGGTCAGATGGGGGCACAATACACTCTGTGTTCTGTCCTTTAAATCATTTCCAAACCGACTAAATGCAGCCGGGTCCAGACCAATTGATGAAATGCTCTGAATAAGTAATGACTGCTGAATGCTTTAGGCTTAGGCCGCACAGTATTTATTATTATCCAAACAACTAAGAGCTTCATTTAAAACCAAAGAAGTAGCAGATATGATACTATGACCTGGTCTGGGACCTGACTGATGTACATTTAGAATACATTTCATCGTAAAATATATATATATATATATATATATATATATATATATATATATATATATATATAAAAAGTTACGTTTTTATCAAGGATTCTATCATTTTTGCTAGGAGAGTTTGGGCCATAATTATTCAGGTCACATGGGTCACCACCTTTGTGAAGGGGGAGTATATGAGCCGCCTTCCTGACCCTGTGGATGGTACCAGAAATATCCACAATCAGAGGAGCAGAAAACTGAAGCAAGAAAGGATCAAGCAAATAGATAGGTAGATGTTTTTTTTTTGTTTTTTTTTACATCAATCTTGTGTAAGATGTTCTACACATCACAAGTAGAAATAGAAAACGTGTATTCACTAGAAGTTGTTGGATCCTCCATCGAGCCAACTAGAGGCTGGTAGAGGGGCAGGAAGTCAACTGGCTGACTAGGGTCAATTAAACAACCATTGTGTTCAAATAACAAACCTGCCATGTATAAAAGTCTAATTAAAAGCATCACTTATCAAACTTTCTCAGTAATGATGCCATTACTGAAACAACTTGCCTAGGCAGGGAAAGAGAGAAATTTCCACGCTTCAGTGCATTAACTGTTTTCCAAAATGTTTACGGAACACCCGCAAAGTCGAGAGATAAAAATGAGGAAGTAGCATTCTTGATTGCCTGAAAAGCTGCCAATCAAGTACAGAGGCACTTTGTCTAGCCTTAGCCTAGACCTGATTCCTCATCATAATAACATCAGAAAGTTCTATAGAGGACCAAGGATTTGTTATTTATTTATTTTTTTTAACTCTAAGACATTTAAAGGGCGCGTGCTAAAATTCCAGAGAGTTTAACATAGATGAGAACAGTGCTAGAGCTAATTCAGGGTCAGGCATGCAGCTGGTACAGAAGAAGGCAGAGTAATACCTAAATACAAAAGAAAAGCTTTTTTAAATTAATTTATCTTCATAATTCTATAAGAATCAGTTTGTTTGGTACTGTATCTGCAAATACATGCAATAAGACAGTGATCAATGAGATCAGTAGCAAAGACACCATTAGACAAGTTCTTGTGGGGGTAATTTGTCAGAATCAAGTCAATCAGTGCGGATTTCTTACATTAATCTGTGCAGTGGTGTAAAGTACATATGTAAAAAATACTTTAAACTACTACTTCCTGTTGTGTTCGTTTCATGTTAATTAACGCTGTGTTCCCGGTCCAAAATGGCCGCCCCATTATAGCTGATTATAAATCCATAATAATACATATATTGTCACCTAATGTTGTGTTACATCTTTTTAATAACTTCTAGTGGCTATTTATGGCCTGTAGGCCTCATCGACCTGAGCTCATACAACTAGTTTTTGAGTAAAAAAAAGTATAATGTATGGATTAGTTTGACTATAACAAATACTCATGTGAAACCTATTGTGCTATTTATCACAGACTATTTTGTGTCAAAGTTTAACAAGGACTCTCTCTCCTCCTCACCAGTGTCATGATCAAAGACATGATCAAGAGCCTCACATACAGTATATCGTTAGGTCATTGTGCTGCCACAGAATGAATTGTGAGCAAGGCCTCAAATAAGCTTTGTATACCAGAGCAGTGCGAAAAGTTCTATATATTATTGAAACAATGTTGTGACTGTTTGTGAGAACGCCAACAAGTGTGGTTCCCGTGGGGGAAAGATTCTATTGGGGAAAGGTTCCCATGGTGGTTGCCATGAAAGCCAAGAAGGGGAGTGAGGTGTGTGTGTGTGTGCTCAAACACACATACAGGTGGGGTTCTCGGAGAGGAATTGTGTCCATCTGTTTAATGGGCATGTGCCTGAACTCAATTTTATACACTAATTGTCGTCTCACCCGTTCATTTCTAATGACCGTTCATTTTTGACCGGGAACACCACAGGTGTACAAAAGCTAAATAAAACACCCAAAACGTCATGAAAATCACCAACATGTATTTTTTGTGTGTTCAGATGCCCTGTGTGGACAAAGTATTGGAACCTTATAGGACAATCAGATGAAATGAACTACATTTCTCAGAGTGAAACCTTTATATGTACTTTACTTGACTATTTATATTTGTGCCAACTTTTTCTTTTATATGTTCCTACAGATAATAAATGTACTTTTTACTCCATACTGTCTCAGTCTGTCCAGCCAGTTGGGTTCTCAGTTCGTCGCGCAGACAGGAATAAATATCTCTTCAGGAAGTAGAAGGGCTGGGGGGGGGTGCATATTTCATGATTAACGTGTCATAGTGTGTTTGTGATACCATCGCCCGGCCAAGAACACCTCACAATCAAACGCCGACCGTATTATCTCCCGAGAGAATTCTCTTCGGTTAAAAAAGCTATGTATATCCCCCCCTCAAGCCGACACCACGACTGCCCTCAAAAAACTTCACTGGACTTTATGCAAACTGGAAATCACATATCCTGAGGCCACATTTATTGTAGCTGGGGATGTTAACAAAGCTAATTTGAGAAAAAGGCTGCCGAAGTTCTATCAACACATTGACTGTAGTACTTGCGCCGCTAAAACACTCGACCACTGCTACTCCGACTTCTGTGATGCCTACAAGGCCCTCCCCCATCATCCTTTCTGCAAATCTGACTATGACTCCATTTTGCTCCTCCCTTCCTATAGGCAGAAACTGAAACAGGAAGTAGCCGTGCTAAGGACTATTCAACACTAGTCTGACCAATCGGAATCCATGCTTCAAGATTGTTTTGATCACGCGGACTGGGTTATGTTCCGGGTAGCTTCCGATAATAACATTGATGAATACACTGATACGGTGACGGAGTTTATCAGGAAGTGTAGGAGATGTTAGGAGATGTTGTACCCACTGTGACTATTAAAACCTACCCTAACCAGAAACCATGGATAGATTGCAGCATTCTCGCAAAACGGAAAGCGTGAAGCAGCACTTTTAACCATGGCAAGGTGACTGGGATATGGTAGAATACAAATAGTGTACTTATTCCCTCCGCAAGGCAGTCAAACAGACACAACGTCAGTATAGAGATGAAATGGAGTCACAATTCAACAGTTCAACACGAGACGTATGTGGCAGGGTCTGCAGACGATCACAGACCACAAAGGGAAAACAAGCTACATCGCAGACACCGACGTCTTGCTTCCGGACAAACTAAACACATTCTTCCCACACTTTGAGGATAACACAGTGGCACCAATGTGGCCTGCGTGAGTAAAACATTTAAGTGTGTTAACCCTCGCAAGGCTGCCGGCCCAGACGGCATCGTTAGCCGGGTCCTCAGAGCATGAGCAGACCAGCTGTCTGGTGTGTTTACCGACATATTCAATCTTTCCCTATCCCAGTCCACTGTCCCCACGTGCTTTAAGATGTCCACCATTGTTCCTGTAACCAAGAGAGCAAAGGTAACTGAGCTAAATGACTAATCACCCCGTAGCACTGCTGTTCATTGACTATAGCTCAGCATTCAACTCCATAGTGCCCTCCAAGCTCATCATTAAGCTCAAGGCCCTCCAAGCTCATCATTAAGCTCGAGGCCCTCCAAGCTCATCTTTAAGCTCGAGGCCCTCCAAGCTCATCTTTAAGCTCGAGGCCCTCCAAGCTCATCATTAAGCTCGAGGCCCTCCAAGCTCATCATTAAGCTCGAGGCCCTCCAAGCTCATCATTAAGCTCGAGGCACTCCAAGCTCATCATTAAGCTCGAGGCCCTCCAAGCTCATCATTAAGCTCGAGGCCCTCCAAGCTCATCATTAAGCTCGAGACCCTCCAAGCTCATCATTAAGCTCGAGGCCCTCCAAGCTCATCATTAAGCTCGAGGCCCTCCAAGCTCATCATTAAGCTCGAGGCCCTCCAAGCTCATCATTAAGCTCGAGGCCCTCCAAGCTCATCATTAAGCTCGAGGCCCTCCAAGCTCATCATTAAGCTCGAGGCCCTCCAAGCTCATCATTAAGCTCGAGGCCCTCCAAGCTCATCATTAAGCTCGAGGCTCTCCAAGCTCATCATTAAGCTCAAGGCCCTCCAAGCTCATCATTAAGCTCGAGGCCCTCCAAGCTCATCATTAAGCTCGAGGCCCTCCAAGCTCATAATTAAGCTCGAGGGCCTCCAACTCATCATTAAGCTTGAGGCCCTCCAAGCTCATCATTAAGCTCAAGGCCCTCCAAGCTCATCATTAAGCTTGAGGGCCTCCAAGCTCATAATTAAGCTCGAGGCCCTCCAAGCTCATCATTAAGCTCGAGGCCCTCCAAGCTCATCTTTAAGCTCGAGGCCCTCCAAGCTCATCATTAAGCTCGAGGTCCTCCAAGCTCATCATTAAGCTCAAGGCCCTCCAAGCTCATCATTAAGCTTGAGGCCCTCCTGTGTCTGAACCTGATTTAATTTGACATTTCCCCTAACAGCCTAAAGTACTCATTACATTTAGAATTCTTAGCAGGACCAAAAAATTGCCCAATTCCCGCACTTATCAAGAAAACACATGAACATCCCCACTGCCTCTGATCTGACAAACTCACTAAACAAAATGCATGTTTTGTAAATGATGTCTGAGTGTTGGAATGTGCCCCTGGCTATCCGTTAATGTTTTAAACAAGAGTATGACGCTGTCTGCTTTGCTCAATATAATGAATTTGAAATGATTTATACTGGGTCAGGTTAAAGTCAAGACATATTCTTAAAATGGTCGGGGTAAGCATATCTACAGTGAAAATCCCCTAAAAAAGACTAATTCAGATGACAGAAAATGTTTTAAATACTCAGCAATAGGACCGAGTTCGAGTAAATCCCTGCAACAGATTAATCTGTGTTGTGGTTTATGGCCACATCTATAACCAAAAGCTAATTGAACCAGATTTAGCTTGTTTGGAAGAATATCAATATGTCTATGTACAGCAGCTGACCTCCATTGACTAGCTCGTTTGGACATATTGATCGGTGTCAGCCCAGAAATATCAAACAGGACGGGGAGAGAAAGAAGTTAGGTCAAAGAGCAATATGCCAGATTCGAAATGCCGAAACCGCAGACTTCATTGACATGGGTCATTACCGATGGACCAGGCAACAATCACTAACATATAACACATCTATAGAATGATTTGACATCCCTAATAATGCATTAAACCTAGACCAGGACTCATAGACTAACCTTTAAAACATCTATATAATGATATGACGTCCCTAATTAAACCTAGACCAGGACTCATAGACCAACCTTTAAAACATCTATATAATGATATGACATCCCTAATTAAACCTAGACCAGGACTCATAGACCAACCTTTAAAACATCTATATAACGTCCCTAATAATGGATTCTACTCATCGTGATGTGGTGAAGGATTGCTTTTCTCACTAAAGGAAAATGTATTTTACCAAGAAGATTATATTTATGTCAATCATAATAAGCCTACAGGAAGAAAGATATAAATGCATAGAATATTGCCTGCGTTGCTGTCCAATCAATGGAAATGTAGTCATGTGACAGTAAAAAAAGCAGGAAACAGGACATTCTGATGTTGTCTGTTGATGGCACAGACACAGACACAGACACACATGCAGACGCAGACGAACACACACACACTCACACGCAGACACCTAACAACGACCAACAGCTGTTATGCTAATTACCATCTATCAGGACACTACCTCGGTGAATTCATACGTGTGTGTGTGTGTGTGTGTGTGTGTGTGTGTGTGTGTGCAGGGCAGCCTGACAGCTTAGTAATGGTGTGTTCAGGTCCTAGTAGCACAAGGAGCAGAGGATGTTTGTTGTAATATTAAAACCGGGTCATGAAGCCTCGTGTCCACTAATACAACGACAAGAACATTTGATCCGGTGAACTCACATGTATGTTAAATTGAAATACTACACGCACACACACACGCAGACACACAAACACACAGATGTAGGTTTGTACTTGGAGGTTGTGGCTTGTTAAGGGGTTGTCCATTCGTCCCATCTGTGATGTGTGTGTATATGTGTGTATATGTGTCCACACAGACTAATCTGCAGCCAAGGTCCGACTGTGAGTCCCCCTGGTGCCACTGGAGAGAGTGGGCTGACTAAGCTAGTCAGTGGGCTGTGTGTGTGTATGTGTGGTTCCTCCTCGTCTCCTCCTCTTCTCCTCCCCGTCTCTTCCCTGTCTCCTCCCCTTCTCCTCCCCGTCTCCTCCCCGTCTCCTCCCCGTCTCATCCACGTCTCCTCCCCGTCTCCTCCCCGTCTCATCCACGTCTCATCCACGTCTCCTCCCCGTCTCCTCCCCGTCTCATCCACATCTCCTCCCCGTCTCCTCCCCGTCTCCTCCCCGTCTCATCCACGTCTCCTCCCCGTCTCATCCACATCTCCTCCCCGTCTCCTCCCCGTCTCCTCCACATATCCTCCCCGTCTCCTCCCCGTCTCATCCATGTCTCCTCCCCGTCTCCTCCCCGTCTCATCCACGTCTCCTCCCCGTCTCCTCCCTGTCTCATCCACATCTCCTCCCCGTCTCATCCACGTCTCCTCCTCTTCTCCTCCCAGTCTCCTCCCCACTTCCTCCCCTTCTCCTCCCTGTCTCTTCCCTGTCTCCTCCCCTTCTCCTCCCCGTCTCCTCCCTGTCTCATCCACTTCTCCTCCTCTTCTCCTCCCCTTCTCCTCCCCTTCTCCTCCTCTTCTCCTCCTCGTCTCCTCCTCTTCTCCTCCCCTTCTCCTCCTCGTCTCCTCCTCGTCTTCTCCTCTTCTCTTCCTCGTCTCCTCCTCGTCTCCTCCTCTTCTCCTCCCCGTCTCCTCTTCTCCTCCTCGTCTCCTCCTCTTCTCTTCCCCGTCTCCTCCTCTTCTCCTCCTCATCTCCTCCTCGTCTCCTCCCTGTCTCCTCCTCATCTCCTCCCCGTCTCCTCCCCTTCTCCTCCTTGTCTTCTCCTCTTCTCCTCCCCGTCACCTCCCCACTTCCTCCCCGTCTCCTCCGCGTCTCATCCAAGTCTCCTCTACTTCTCCTCCCCGTCTCCTCTTCTCCTCCTCGTCTCCTCCCTGTCTCCTCCTCGTCTCCTCCCCGTTTCCTACAATCCCTTTTCAGGACACACCCTCAGCCATCCTTCTCTCATTCATCAATCAGTTTATTATGTCAAATGGACCCTATTCCCTATATAGTCCCTGTCGGTTCTGGTCAAATGCAGCAACAATGTGGAACAAGGTGCTATTTGGACGCACACCTTGAGTCCGGGTTGCTGTTGAATTCATATTATATGAAGGAACAAATCACACATCTCTCGATACAATATTTTTCTTCTCTCAAATACTACACACTGACACACAACCAAACGCAAATACAAATTGTCATTCCACATTATTGCTTAATGATCAACCACATTTTCCACACTCTAACCATCTATTCAATATTGAAATATTTGTTTCAGGGCCATTTTTACAGGAAATGTTGTAAATAGCAGATTGGGGTGGACAGCAAATAAAAAATGTGCGTTCAAGGCCTGTAGGTTTAAATAAATGTTTAATATGTTTACAAGTTATTGCACCAAATGTTGTGGATTCAGGTTTTGCTAATGAGGTTCTGGTTAGCGCTGTTTAGAAAAGAGAAGGCTGCGTTTATTATTTGGTCGACAAACACACACACACACACATACATGTGCACCCCCCCCCCCCCCCCCACACACACACATACATGTGCACACCCCCCTACCCCCCCCCCCCCCCCACACACACACACACATACATGTGCACCCCCTCCCCCCACACACACACACACATACCTGTGCACACACCCCTACCCCCCCCCCCCCCACACACACACACACATACATGTGCACCCCCCCCCCACACACACACACACATACCTGTGCACACCCCCCTACCCCCCCCCACACACACGCACACATACATGTGCACCCCCCCACACACACACACATACCTGTGCACACCCCCCTACCCCCCCCCCCACACACACACACACACACATACATGTGCACCACCCCCCACCACACACACACATACCTGTGCACACCCCCCTACCCCCCCCCCCCCCCACACACACACATACATGTGCACCCCCCCCACACACACACACATACCTGTGCACACCCCCCTACCCCCCCCACACACACACACACATACATGTGCACCCCCCCCCCCCCCCACACACACACACACACACACATACATGTGCACCACCCCCCCCCCCCACACACACACATACCTGTGCACACCCCCCTACCCCCCCCCCCCCACACACACACACACACACATACATGTGCACCACCCCCCCCCCCCCCCCCACACACACATACCTGTGCACACCCCCCTACCCCCCCTACCCCCCCATGTTAGCATATGTGTGTGTGTATGCGTGTGTGAGAAAGAGATTCCCAGTCCTGGTTTAAGGACATGAGGCAGAGAGACATGCCAGATTCCCAGTACCTGGTTTAAGGACATGAGGCAGAGAGACATGGCGGATTCCTAGTACCTGGTTTAAGGACATGAGGCTGAGAGACATGCCAGATTCCCAGTACCTGGTTTAAGGACATGAGGCTGAGAGACATGCCAGATTCCCAGTGTTACTGAGTCCTAGACAATCACTTTCAAAACACACACACCCTCGCTTGCATACCCAGTCTGTTGGTTTGGCAGATGTACTGCTGACTCTGTCACCTGTCTGTGTGCATGAAGGTGCCAGTGTGTGAGTAGCCACAGTGAGGAGGTGTGTGGCTAGGTGTGTGTGTCACAAATGCCTGATAGTTGACATGTATCTGTTTTTGTGTGTGTGTGTGTGTGTGTGTGTGTGTGTGTGTGTGTGTGTGTGTGTGTGTGTGTGTGTGTGGACCTCCCCTCCATTATATCAAACTATATACAGTACCGGTCAGCAGTTTGGACATACCTGCTCATTCAATTATTTGTACTGTTATCTACAATGTAGAATAATAGTGAAGTCAACACTATGAAATAATGTAGTAACCAGAAAAGGGGTTCATACAAATCAAATCAAAGTATATTTTATATTTGAGATTCTTCTAAGTAGCAATTCTTTGCCTTGATGACACCTCTTGGAATTCTCTCAACCAGCTTCATGAGGTAGTCACCTGGAATGCATTTCAATTAACAGGTCTGCCTTAATAAAAATTAAAAGTTAAAAGTTAATTTGTGGAATTTGAGCCAATCAGTTGTGTTGTGACATGGTAGGGGTGGCATACAGAAGATAGCCCTATTTGGTAAAATACCAAGTCCATATAATGGTAAGAACAGCTCAAATAAGCAAAGAGAAATGACAGTCCATCGTTACTTTATGGCATGAAGGTCAGTCAATGTGGAACATTTCAAGAACTTTGAAAGTTTCTTCAAGTGCAGTCGCGAAAACCATCAAGCGCTACGATGAAACTGGCTCTCAAAAGGACCGCCACAGGAAAGGAAAACCCAAAGTTACCTCTGCTGCAGAGTGTAAGTGCATTAGAGTTACCAGCCTCCGAAATTGCAGCCCAAATAAATGCTTCACAGAGTTCAAGTAAAACAAACATCTCAACATCAACTGTTCAGAGGAGACTGCGTGAATCAGGCCTTCATGGTCGAATCGCTGCAAAGAAATCACTTGCTTGGGAAAAGAAACATGAGCGATTACCAATAGACTGGTGGAAATCTGTCCTTTGGTCTGATGAGTCCAAATGTGAAATTTGTGGTTCAAACCGCCGTGACATATGTGGTTCCCACCGTGAAGCATGGAGGAGGAGGTGTGATAGTGTGGGGGTGCTTTGCTGGTGCCACTGTCAGTGATTTATTTCGAATTCAAGGCACACTTAACCAGCATGGCTGGTAGCATGGCTAACACATTCTGCAGTGATACGCCATCCCATCTGTTTTGTACCTTAGTGGGGACAATCATTTGTTTTTCAACAGGATAATGAGCTAACAAACATCTAGGCTGTGTAAGGGATATTTGACCAAGAAGGAGAGTGATGGAGTACTGCATCAGATGACCTGGCCTCCACAATCACCCAACCTCAACCCAATTGAGATGGTTTGGGATGAGTTGGACCGCAGAGTGAAGGAAAAGCAGCCAACAAGTGCTCAGCATATGTGGGAACTCCTTCAAGACTGTTGGAAAAACATTCAAGGTGGAGCTGGTTGTGTCACATCTTGATTCGTTTCACCTGTCTTTGTGATTGTCTCCACCCACCTCCAGGTGTCTCCTGTTTTCCCCAATAGTCCCTGATGTATTTATCCCTGTGTTTCCTGTCTCTCTGTGCCAGTTTGTCTTGTTTTGCAAAGTCAACAAGCATTTCTCCTAGGTCCTATTTTTCCCAGTCTCTATATTTCCTAGCCCTCCTGGTTTTACCCCTGACCTCGAGCCTGCCTATCCTCTGGTATTGTCCTGACCTCGAGCCTGCCTATCCCCTGGTACTGTCTGTACTCAGACCTGATCACTGATCCCCTGCCTGTCCTGACCTCGAGCCTGCCTATCCCCTTGTACTGTACTGACCTCGAGCCTGCCTATCCCCTGTTACTGTCCTGACCTCGAGCCTGCCTATCCCCTGGTACTGTCCTGACTTTGAGCCTGCCTATCCCCTGGTACTGTCCTGACCTTGAGCCTGCCTATCCCCTGGTACTGTCCTGACCTCGAGCCTGCCTATCCCCTGGTACTGTCCTGACCTCGAGCCTGCCTATCCCCTTGTACTGTCTGGACTCAGACCTGATCACTGATCCCCTGCCTGTCCTGACCTCGAGCCTGCCTATCCCCTTGTACTGTCCTGACCTCGAGCCTGTCTATCCCCTGGTACTGTCCTGACCTCGAGCCTGCCTATCGTCTGGTACTGTCCTGACCTCGAGCCTGCCTATCCCCTGGTACTGTCCTGACCTCGAGCCTGCATGTCCCCTGTTACTGTTTGGACTACTGTTTGGACCTGTTCACTGAACCCCTGCCTGTCCTGACCTCGAGCCTGCCTATCCCCTGGTACTGTCCTGACCTCGAGCCTGCCTATCCCCTGGTACTGTCCTGACCTCGAGCCTGCCTATCCCCTGTTACTGTTTGGACTCAGACCTGGTCACTGAACCCCTGCCTGTCCTGACCTCGAGCCTGCCTATCCCCTGGTACTGTCCTGACCTCGAGCCTGCCTATCCCCTTGTACTGTCTGGACTCAGACCTGATCACTAATCCCCTGCCTGTCCTGACCTCGAGCCTGCCTGTCCCCTGTTACTGTTTTGACTCAGACCTGTTCACTGAACCCCTGCCTGTCCTGACCTCGAGCCTGCCTATCCCCTGGTACTGTCCTGACCTCGAGCCTGCCTATCCCCTTGTACTGTCTGGACTCAGACCTGATCACTAATCCCCTGGTACTGTCCTGACCTCGAGCCTGCCTATCCCCTGGTACTGTCCTGACCTCGAGCCTGCCTATCCCCTGTTACTGTTTGGACTCAGACCTGGTCACTGAACCCCTGCCTGTCCTGACCTCGAGCCTGCCTATCCCCTGGTACTGTCCTGACCTCGAGCCTGCCTATCCCCTTGTACTGTCTGGACTCAGACCTGATCACTAATCCCCTGCCTGTCCTGACCTCGAGCCTGCCTGTCCCCTGTTACTGTTTTGACTCAGACCTGTTCACTGAACCCCTGCCTGTCCTGACCTCAAGCCTGCCTATCCCCTGGTACTGTCCTGACCTCGAGCCTGCCTATCGCCTGGTACTGTCCTGACCTCGAGCCTGCCTATCCCCTGGTACTGTCCTGACCTCGAGCCTGCCTATCGCCTGGTACTGTCCTGACCTCGAGCCTGCCTATCCCCTTGTATTGTCTGGACTCAGACCTGATCACTAATCCCCTGCCTGTCCTGACCTCGAGCCTGCCTATCGCCTGGTACTGTTTGGACTCTGACCTGGTTTATGAACTCTCGCCTGTCCCCGACCCCCCTTTTGCCTAGCTCTTTTGATATAATAAATATCAGAGCTCAACCGTCTACATCCTGTGTCTGCATTGGGGTCTCACCTTGTGCCCTTATAGGTTGAGAAAATGCCAAGAGTGTGCAAAGCTGTCATCAAGGCAAAGGGTGGCTACTTTGGAGAATCTCAAATATTAAAATATATTTTGATTTGCTTACACATGATTCCATATGTGTTGTTTCATAGTGTTGAAGTTTTCACTATTATTCTGCAATGTAGAAAATAGTTTAAAAATATGTAAAATTGAATTAGTAAGCGTCCAAACTTTTGACTGGTACTGTACGTTTCAGAATGCAGTAAATAGATGAATGATCTAAGAGATGAATCTCTAGTGACTTCAACAGAGGAAGACTTCAAATCCAAGTGTATCCTGCAGTAGTTTCCTTTAACGCTGAGCATCTGGAGGCTTCTTCTCCCACAATTCCTTTGCTTCACTCATTTTCTCTCTCTCATCTCTCTCGCTCATATCTCTGTCTCTCTCTTTTTCAGCTTAACAGAGTACTTTCTCTCCCATCGCTTTCTCGCTCTCCTTCTCAAGCATAAAATACAGAAGCACTTCACGGTAAAAGACAGAAACAGAGTTAACTCTGTGACAAAGATTTATTTTCACTTTAGATCGAGTAAAAAAAAAATGCTTTGACATATTTTCGAGCCGGTCAAACGGGGTGTTAGCGACACTCTGTGTGAGACTATATAATCTGTGTGATGAAATAAGCGTTCAACTCCTCAGGTCTGGGAAATGGGAGATGAAACTACCTGCTGACAGTCCAGCAGATTTATTCCCTTCATCCACTTGTAGGAAAAAGAATGACAAGGAGAAAAAAACAACAATCTTAAAGAGTGATAGCTAGCCGTCCATTTCCAAAATGAAGAGCGTCCCCCTGTAAATCAGTCGCGGGTTAATAAAGTTGTCATCTGTTTGATTTTCCAGAAAAAAAAGAAAGAGGTGAACAGCTAGAGACACATACACTACATGACCAAAAGTATGTGGACAACTGTTCGATTTTATACACCTGTCAGCAACGGGTGTGGCTGAAATAGCCAAATCCATTCATTTGAAGGGGTGTCCACATACTTTGTATATATAGTGTATGACACAGTCTCCTTAATGTATTTCTTTATTTTTGTGTCGGGGGGGGGGGGGGGTATTCTTGGCAGCTGGTTATAAAGTACCAATATTTGGAGTTCCTAGGGGTTGTAAAGAGGCCCTGTTCACTCATGTCTTCCGGCACTACGAGGACATAGTCTCTGATAGGGTCCTCAGTTCACGTCCAGGGTCTGGAGAGCATACATGGAACTTCTGGGGGTCTCGGTCAGCCTCACCTCAGGTTTCCACCCTGAGAGTAACGGGCAGGTGGAGAGAGTCAACCAGGATGTGGGTAGGTTTCTGAGGTCATATTGCCAGGACCGGCCGGGGCACGGAGCGGCGTTTATCCCCTGGGCAGAGATGGCCCAAAACTCACTCCGCCACTCCTCCACTAACCTCTCTCCTTTCCAGTGCGTACTGGGGTATCAGCTGGATCTGGTGGGGGACAAATGGTTCAAGCGCTCAGAGGAGACCTGGGACGCCACCCATGTGCACCTACAACGGGCCGTGAGGCGGCAAAAAGAGGGCGCTGACCGCCACCGCAGTGAGTCTCTCTCTCTCTCTCTCTCTCTCTCTCTCTCTCTCTCTCTCTCTCTCTCTCTCTCTCTCTCTCTCTCTCTCTCTCTCTCTCTCTCTCTCTCTCTCTCTCTCTCTCTCTCTCTCTCTCTCTCTCTCTCTCTCTCTCTCTCTCTCTCTCTCTCTCTCTCTCTCTCTCTCTCTCTCTCTCTCTCTCTCTCTCTCTCTCTCTCTCTCTCTCTCTCTCTCTCTCTCTCTCTCTCTCTCTCTCTCTCTCTCTCTCTCTCGCTCGCTCACTCACTCACAGTATACCTGAAGTGGCTGACAAACAGACAGATGTACGTACAGATGGACAGACCAGACAGACAGAGACGTGGTATCACACACGTCACCCATTCTGAGTCACAACCCGATGACAGAGTCCCAGTCGTGTGTCATCCTCTGGCTAGCGTGCTCACAGGATACACACCTCATACCCTGTCTCCTTAAATCACACACACACACTCTTAATCATGCAAACGAACTAAAACGTGCACACTCAGACACCGGTGATTGGCCATTTATTGGAGCAAGTGACTGTGTTGTCAAGGGTTACCACATTTCCTTTTCTTCTTCATGTGATTGTTATTTTCTCTCCTCTTCCCTCTCAATCTCCCAGCAATTAAAATCAATCAGGAGTCGGATTGGCCTGTCTCTGAGGAGCCAATACAAGATGGTTGCCTGACAGAGGGCAAGAGAGAGTTCTACGTCCCAAATGGCATTCTATTCCCTATATAGTGCACCACTTTTGTCCAGGGACCATAGGAGTAGCGCACGATGTAGGGAAAAGGGTGCCATTTGGGGGAGAGATGGCATCACATCAGTATTCATGGACAACATGCATCCATCTACATGTCCCATCAATCCAGCAGGAGAGAGAGTGAGAGAGAGAGAGGCCCACCTCTGCTACCTGTGTGGCTGAATGACAAGCACCCTATCAAGGCTAGGTGATGGACAGCTTTTGGCTGATCTGTCTTCTTCTTTTCTCACATTGGTGTTGGTTCTCACTTCAAAGACACATTCACAACACACACATTCACAACACACACATTCACAGCACACACATTCACAACACACACATTCACAACACACACATTCACAGCACACACATTCACAACACACACATTCACAACACACACATTCACAGCACACACACACATTCACAACACACACATTCACAACACACACATTCACAGCACACACATTCACAGCACACACATTCACAACACACACATTCACAACACACACATTCACAGCACACACATTCACAACACACACATTCACAGCACACACACACATTCACAACACACACATTCACAGCACACACATTCACAACACACACATTCACAGCACACACACACATTCACAGCACACACATTCACAACACACACATTCACAGCACACACATTCACAACACACACATTCACAGCACACACATTCACAACAAACACATTTGCAACACACACACACATTCACAGCACACACATTCACAGCACACACATTCACAACACACACATTCACAACACACACATTCACAACACACACATTCACAACACACACACACATTCACAACACACACATTCACAACACACACACACACATTCACAACACACACACACATTCACAACACACACATTCACAACACACACACCTTCACAACGCACACATTTTCATAACACACACATTCACAACACACACACATTCATAACACACACACATTCAAGACACACACATTCACAACACACACACATTCACAACACACACACATTCACAACACACACACATTCACAATACACACATTCACAACACACACACATTCACAACACACACATGAAAATGCCAGGCGGCCAGGACACAACAGCACATGTTCACGCTTTGAAATACTACTAAATACATCCATGAGAAGGTGAGATGGAAGAGAGGATGGGGAGGGGTGGGGGTAGAGGGAATGGGGGAGAAATATGTGTTTGTGTGCTGCTTCTGTGCACATGTGTGTGCTTGTGTGTGTGTGTGTGTGTGTGTGTGTGTGTGTGTGTGTGTGTGTGTGTGTGTGTGTGTGTGTGTGTGTGTGTGCGTGCGTGCGTGCGTGTGTGTGTGTGTGTGTGTTTTGTGTGTGTGTTTGTGTGTGTGTGTGTGTGTGTGTGTGTGTGTGTGTGTGTGTGTGTGTGTGCGTGTGTGTGTGCGTGCGTGCGTGCGTGCGTGCGTACGTGCGTGCGTGTGTGTGTGTGTGTGTGTGTGTGTGTGTGTGTGTGTGTGTGTGTGTGTGGACCATTTCAGTCTGAAATTCAATCCCCCACGCATCAACTCCTACACACACACACGTCTATATATAAACACAAACACACACACACACCGATGCTATATTGCTATTGATCAACAGCAGCTATCAGAGATCGAGAGGCATTATGCTCCCTGTGAGAGCTCAAAAAGAGAACATTCCACTATACCATATAAAATACATGAGAAAACGCACAGGGAACCTCATCGGAAAAGCAGACAAGAAGCAGCAACCCATACTGATAGGATGGCAGGGGAAGAGTCCAAAATGGCACCCTATTTATGATAGTGCACTACTTTTGACCAAGTGTCTGGTCAAAAGTAGTGCGCTTTGTAGGGTATAGGGTGCAATGTGGATAGAATTGTCGTGATAGGACAGATGAATCCACTGGAGGTAGAATGTATTACTGTAGTTATACTCTGTACTGTCGTATTACTGTAGTTATACTATGTACTGTCGTATTACTGTAGATATACTCTGTACTGCTGTATTACTGTAGTTATACTCTGTACTGACGTATTACTGTAGTTATACTATGTACTGTCGTATTACTGTAGTTATACTCTGTACTGTCGTATTACTGTAGTTATACTCTGTACTGTCGTATTACTGTAGTTATACTGTAGTTATACTATGTACTGTTGTATTACTGTAGTTATACTCTGTACTGTCGTATTACTGTAGTTATACTCTGTACTGTCGTATTGCTGTAGTTATACTCTGTACTGTCTTATTACTGTAGTTATACTGTAGTTATACTATGTACTGTTGTATTACTGTAGTTATACTCTGTACTGTCGTATTACTGTAGTTATATTGTAGTTATACTCTGTACTGTCATATTACTGTAGTTATACTCTGTACTGTCGTATTACTGTAGTTATACTATGTACTGTCGTATTGCTGTAGTTATACTCTGTACTGTCTTATTACTGTAGTTATACTGTAGTTATACTATGTACTGTTGTATTACTGTAGTTATACTCTGTACTGTCGTATTACTGTAGTTATATTGTAGTTATACTCTGTACTGTCATATTACTGTAGTTATACTCTGTACTGTCGTATTACTGTAGTTATATTGTAGTTATACTCTGTACTGTCATATTACTGTAGTTATACTATGTACTGTCGTATTGCTGTAGTTATACTATGTACTGCTGTATTACTGTAGTTATACTCTGTACTGTCGTAGTACTGTAGTTATACTATGTACTGCCGTAGTACTGTAGTTATACTGTAGTTATACTCTGTACTGTCGTATTACTGTAGTTATACTATGTACTGTCGTATTACTGTAGTTATACTCTGTACTGTCATATTACTGTAGTTATACTCCGTACTGTCGTATTACTGTAGTTATACTGTAGTTATACTATGTACCGTCGTATTACTGTAGTTATACTCTGTACTGCTGTATTACTGTAGTTATACTCTGTACTGTCGCATTACTGTAGTTATACTCTGTACTGCCGTATTACTGTAGTTATACTGTAGTTATACTCTGTACTGTCGTATTACTGTAGTTATACTCTGTACTGCCGTATTACTGTAGTTATACTGTAGTTATACTCTGTACTGTCGTATTACTGTAGTTATACTCTGTACTGCCGTATTACTGTAGTTATACTCTGTACTGCTGTATTACTGTAGTTATACTGTAGTTACACTCTGTACTGCCTTATTACTGTAGTTATACTGTAGTTATACTCTGTACTGTCATATTACTGTAGTTATACTCTGTACTGTCGTATTACTGTAGTTATACTGTAGTTACACTCTGTACTGTCATATTACTGTAGTTATACTCTGTACTGTCGTATTACTTTAGTTATACTGTAGTTATACTCTGTACTGTCGTATTACTGTAGTTACACTCTGTACTGTCGTAGTACTGTAGTTATACTGTAGTTATACTCTGTACTGTCATATTACTGTAGTTACACTCTGTACTGTCGTATTACTGTAGTTACACTCTGTACTGTCGTATTACTGTAGTTATACTCTGTACTGCCGTAGTACTGTAGTTATACTGTAGTTATACTCTGTACTGTCGTATTACTGTAGTTATACTCTGTACTGTCGTATTACTGTAGTTACACTCTGTACTGTCGTATTACTGTAGTTATACTCTGTACTGCCGTAGTACTGTAGTTATACTGTAGTTATACTCTGTACTGTCGTATTACTGTAGTTACACTCTGTACTGTCGTATTACTGTAGTTATACTCTGTACTGCCGTAGTACTGTAGTTATACTGTAGTTATACTCTGTACTGTCGTATTACTGTAGTTACACTCTGTACTGTCGTATTACTGTAGTTATACTCTGTACTGCCATATTACTGTAGTTATACTATGTACTGTCGTATTACTGTAGTTATACTGTAGTTATACTCTGTACTGCTGTATTACTGTAGTTATACTCTGTACTGTCGCATTACTGTAGATATACTGTAGTTATACTATGTACTGCCTTATTACTGTAGTTATACTCTGTACTGTCGTATTACTGTAGTTATACTCTGTACTGTCATATTACTGTAGTTATACTGTAGTTATACTATGTACTGCCGTAGTACTGTAGTTATACTGTAGTTATACTCTGTACTGTCGTATTACTGTAGGTATACTCTGTACTGTCGTATTACTGTAGTTATACTATGTACTGCCATATTCCCTCTCTCACTCTCTCCCCTCCCTCTCTCCCTATGTCCTTCTCTCCCTGCACCCCTCTCTCCCTGCCACCCTCCATCCCTCTCTGTCTCTCCTTTCACTTCTTATACATCCTTGCCCTTGGGAGTCTTTGCTCTTGTGTTTCCTCTGGCCCTCAAACTGGGACTGGGATTAGAGTACGTGTGTGTAGGTGCCTCCTCCCTGGGCGTGGGAGTAGACGAGTGTGTCCCCCTGCTGGGGGTGGGATAGCCCTCGGTGGGATACTAACCCTCATGCCCCTTGGACATGATGGCGACTTGGTAACCCACGGAGACAGACACTTGAGCATGACTTGGAATCTTTGTGCTCCACAGCCATTCCGGAATACTTATGTTGCTAGGTTATATGCTCTGCTCTGTGAGGGAGGAAAATGGAATAGGTAATGGAAAAGGACCAGTATTCTGACCAGAATGTGGACGTGAGACTTGTATTAGATTTATGCACAGTATATTTTCATAGGTTTGATTCATAGCAAAGTAGACTACCAAACAATATATATATATACATATTATTTATATTTTGTGTAAATACATTCAACACAAAGTATCTGTATCCTATGCAAACCCTACCATATCTATCTTCCTGTTCATCCTTCTCAGTCTTCCTGAGTGTGCCTGTGGCCTGGATCTGAGGTCCTCTCTGCTGCTTGCTCTACCCACAGAAAGCAACACTTGGTCTGTGTACTAATTCTCTCAGATCCCTCCAACTCTGTAGCTCTGGAGCTAAAACATATATATTTTTACATTGTCACCAATTCAGCCATTTTTTTAGAACTGCTTTTGGAGATAGGAAGGAGAGAGGAGATAAGGAGGGAGGAGAGATAAGGAAGGAGGAGAGGGAAGGAGGGAGATAATGTTTGAGAGAAGGAAGGAGGAGAGAGAGATGGGGAGGAGGGAAGAGGGGGGAGAGATGGGGAGGAAGGAGGAGAAATAGGGATGAGAGAGGGAGAGAAGAGAGATGGGGAGGGAGGGAGAGATGGGGAGGAAGGAGGAGAAAGAGGGAAGAGAGATAGGGAGGGAGGGAGATATGGAAGCACGGAGGGAGGGTGCAGAGAGTGGGAGATTCTTCAGAGAAGATCCCCAAGGTTCAGCATGCATATTTCTGCCAGATTTTTAAATCCAAGTCCTTCAAGCACACACACATGGACACACACACTCATATCTAGGCCTAAACATGGACACACACACTCATATCTAGGCCTAAACATGGACACACACACATGGACACACACACTCATATCTAGGCCTAAACATGGACACACACACATGGACACACACACTCATATCTAGGCCTAAACATGGACACACACACATGGAACACACACACTCATATCTAGGCCTAAACATGGACACACACACATGGACACACACACTCATATCTAGGCCTAAACATGGACACACACACTCATATCTAGGCCTAAACAGTCCCATGGACCCCCGTTGCCTCCGGCCTGGTTTTCTGGTTTCTCTGGCTCTGGCTTGATCATTGTGAGATCTCTCCTGAGTGGTACAGCCATGTCTCACAATCTCCACTCATATTAATCTCTCCTTCACACACACACACACGCACATACATGCACACACACACAAACACACATAAACAAAAACACACATTAATAACCTCTGGTCTCCCATGGAGAGAACATTAATCAGGAAGAGTCAACACATCAACTAACCAGGGAAAACAGAAAAGTGTCATAATGTATTTTTAACAAAAATCCTTTCTGAATTTAAAAGTAATCCAGGAATTAATCATAACATTTTTCAAAAGTATTTGTAATCAAATAAAAATAATTTAGGTGTTAATGTAATGGTTTACAGTTAGATTGTTTATTTTGTAATCAGATTATATCTAATCAGTTACTACAAACAACCATTCGCTTCCACTAACTATTTCAAACAACCATTCGCTTCCACAGGAGGTTGGTGGCATCTTAATTGGGGAGGAAGGGCTCGTGGTATTGGCTGGAGCAGAATCAGTAGAATGGTATCAAATACATCAAACATATGGTTTCCTGCCATTCCATTTCCTCCGTTCCAGACATTATGATGAGCCGTCCTGCCCTCAGCAGCCTCCGTTGTTCACGTCATACATCCACTGATATTATTTGTAATAGTATAGCAAACTTTTCATTGGCTTCCACACAGAGACAGAGCTTTTAGTACTCTTTTTAACAGTAAGATTAAATCTGCAAGTTTCAAAGACATAATCAGTGTCAGGGTTGTGTCCTGAAAACACCTTGTCGATAGACATTGATAGTAATGTGTTCAACCGCAAGATTGTCAATCAGTTGTTTATAGTTGTAATGCATAATGGGTTGTAATGTGTGTGTGTATGCGCATGTGCTTCTGTGCGTGTGTGTACGTGTGCGTGTGTGTGTGTGTGTGTGTGTGTGTGTGTGTGTGTGTGTGTGTGTGTGTGTGTGTGTGTGTGTGTGTGTGAAGGAGATGAAGGTGAGTCCTACCTTGTTGTATCTGCCGACAGCAGCAATCCCAGAAGGCCTTGGTCTGGAAAGATGATGTCCACTGGTGTCTAACGCTTCTCTCTCTCACACTCAGCATTTATTGTCTCCTACATGCCTGAGAGAGAGAGGGGGAGAGGGCGAGAACGAGAGAGAGAGAGAGGAAGAGTTTGTTTGTTAATTCCCACGGGGATAGGTTGTGTGTTCGAACCTTATCTTTAAGCTGTGTCGTTATCAGCTAATGATCATCACCTCTGTCTGTACGTGAAGGTAAACATGGACACACACACACACCGAGTTCACACACACACTGAGTACACACACACACTGAGTACACACACACACACCGAGTTCACACACACACACACACACTGAGGTAGGGGGTCAATGTAAATGTGGACTGGTGAATGGGCAGAGGATGGTAGAGACACAGTAGAAACACAGTAGAAACACAGACACACAGTAGAAACAGAGACACACAGTAGAATCAAAGTAGAAACACAGTAGAAACACAGACACACAGTAGAAACACAGACACAAAGTAGAAACACAGTAGAAACACAGACACACAGTAGAAACACAGTAGAAACACAGACATGCAGTAGAAACACAGTAGAAACACAGTAGAAACACAGACACACAGTAGAAACACAGTAGAAACACAGTAGAAACACAGACACACAGTAGAAACAAAGTAGAAACACAGAAGAAACACTGTAGAAACACAGTAGAAACACAGACACACAGTAGAAACACAGACACATAGTAGAAACACAGACACACAGTAGAAACACAGTAGAAACACAGTAGGAACATAGACACACAGTAGAAACACATTAGAAACACAGACACACAGTAGAAACACAGTAGAAACACAGTAGGAACACATTAGGAACACAGACACAGTGGAAACACAGTAGAAACACAGTAGAAACACAGACCCACAGTAGGAACACAGTAGAAACAAAGTAGGAACACAGTAGGAACACATTAGAAACACAGACACACATTAGAAACACAGTAGAAACACAGTAGGAACACATTAGGAACACAGACACAGTGGAAACACAGTAGAAACACAGTAGAAACACAGACCCACAGTAGAAACAAAGTAGGAACACAGTAGGAACACATTAGAAACACAGACACACATTAGAAACACAGACACACATTAGAAACACAGACACACAGTAGAAACACAGACACACAGTAGAAACACAGACACACATTAGAAACACAGACACACAGTAGAAACACAGACACACAGTAGAAACACAGACACACAGTAGAAACACAGACACACAGTAGGAACACAGACACACAGTAGAAACACGGACACACAGTAGAAACACAGACACACAGTAGAAACAGAGAAGGAACAGAGAAACACAGTAGAAACAGAGTAGAAACACAGACACACAGTAGAAACAGAGTAGAAACACAGACACACAGTAGAAACAGAGTAGAAACACAGACACACAGTAGAAACAGAGTAGAAACACAGACACACAGTAGACACATTGAGGAAACACAGTAGAAACACAGACACACAGTAGACACATTGAGGAAACACAGTAGAAACACAGACACACAGTAGAAACACAGACACACAGTAGAAACACAGACACACAGTAGAAACACAGACACACAGTAGAAACACAGACACACAGTAGACACATTGAGGAAACACAGTAGAAATACAGTAGGTACAGTAATAGTGACTGTGTATTGGCAGTATAGAGACATATAATAAGGATGACTGTATAATTGTACTGTGTAGTAAATGTTTAGAACTAAAACTTGGAAGAGATAAGGTTGACTTTACCCCACACCGACTTTCATCAATCCACTGGCCTTGCACAGACTGCAGCGACTCAATTCAAAACCATTTATTTTCTCTCTCCGTCTATCACTCACTTTCACTCTCTCTTTTTCATACAATCTCTCTCATTCTCTCTCGCCGTCTCCTGCTTGAACACTTTCTTCTCATCTCTCTCTCTCTCTCTCTCTCTCTCTCTCTCTCCCCGTTCCCTCTCCCCTCCCTCCCGGTGCCACTCTCTCACTCTCTACCTCCCCATCTCTCTCTCTCCTCCCCCTTTCCCTCCCCACTACCCCCGCTCTCTCTCCCTCTCTCCCTCCCCCTTTTTCCATCCCTCCCTCCCTCCCTCCTCCCTCCATCTCTCTCTGAAAGTTTAGTGTTTGATCT
Source organism: Oncorhynchus mykiss (assembly GCF_013265735.2). NCBI lineage: Eukaryota > Metazoa > Chordata > Actinopteri > Salmoniformes > Salmonidae > Oncorhynchus > Oncorhynchus mykiss. The sequence goes on from NC_048584.1 coordinate 37,838,007, forward strand.
GAGGCTGATAAGAGCAGTCTCTTCCTCACTTTGTCACACCTCTCTTTGAACCTCACAGTTTAGCTGGCGGTTTTAGCCAAGGACTAAAGTCAACTGTTGATGCATGTAAAACGGGCTTTATAAATACAATTTCATTGATTGATTGATTCAAACTACACGCAACCATGCACACACACTCACGCACACACTCATGCATTCACTTCTGTGAGTAGTTCTACATTAAACAGGCTCTGTGTGTGTGTGCGTGTGCGTGTGCGTGTGTGTGTGCGTGCGTGCGTGTGTGTGTGTGTGTGTGTGTAGTAATGTTGCATGGTATACCGGTACCACATCAATATCACGGTACCAAAACGTCATGATACTTATGATACCAACATTTTAGAATACCGTAGTACCGTTTCATATGATGCTACCGACTTTAACATCCCTACCGATCTGTTATAAAATGTTTATGAAATTATTTTTGTTGATAAATTCAGTTAAATTTAAACAACAGCCACTAGTCCCGAGGAGATTCACAGTATTAGGTAAGACTGCCGTCTCCTTCTTGTGCACCAGAGGAATGGCATAATCTACAATCAACGCTTCATCTAGATATGTTAGTGTAGGTTTAATGCAGTGTTTTCCCCCTGACTGACACACAGATCATTATGCAGTGTTTTCCCCTGACTGACACACAGATCATTATGCAGTGTTTCCCCCCTGACTGACACACAGATCATTATGCAGTGTTTTCCCCCTGACTGACACACAGATCATTATGCAGTGTTTTCCCCCTGACTGACACACAGATCATTATGCAGTGTTTTCCCCCTGACTGACACACAGATCATTATGCAGTGTTTTCCCCCTGACTGACACACAGATCATTATGCAGTGTTTTCCCCCTGATTGACACACAGATCATTATGCAGTGTTTTCCCCCTGACTGACACACAGATCATTATGCAGTGTTTTCCCCCTGACTGACACACAGATCATTATGCAGTGTTTTCCCCCTGACTGACACACAGATCATTATGCAGTGTTTTCCCCCTGACTGACACACAGATCATTATGCAGTGTTTTCCCCCTGACTGACACACAGATCATTATGCAGTGTTTTTCCCCTGACTGACACACAGATCATTATGCAGTGTTTTCCCCCTGACTGACACACAGATCATTATGCAGTGTTTTCCCCCTGACTGACACACAGATCATTATGCAGTGTTTTCCCCCTGACTGACACACAGATCATTATGCAGTGTTTCCCCCCTGATTGACACACAGATCATTATGCAGTGTTTTCCCCCTGACTGACACACAGATCATTATGCAGTGTTTTCCCCCTGACTGACACACAGATCATTATGCAGTGTTTCCCCCTGACTGACACACAGATCATTATGCAGTGTTTTCCCCCTGACTGACACACAGATCATTATGCAGTGTTTTCCCCCTGACTGACACACAGATCATTATGCAGTGTTTTCCCCCTGACTGACACACAGATCATTATGCAGTGTTTTCCCCCTGACTGACACACAGATCATTATGCAGTGTTTTCCCCCTGACTGACACACAGATCATTATGCAGTGTTTCCCCCCTGATTGACACACAGATCATTATGCAGTGTTTTCCCCCTGACTGACACACAGATCATTATGCAGTGTTTTCCCCCTGACTGACACACAGATCATTATGCAGTGTTTTCCCCCTGACTGACACACAGATCATTATGCAGTGTTTTCCCCTGACTGACACACAGATCATTATGCAGTGTTTCCCCCTGACTGACACACAGATCATTATGCAGTGTTTCCCCCCTGATTGACACACAGATCATTATGCAGTGTTTTCCCCCTGACTGACACACAGATCATTATGCAGTGTTTTTCCCTGACTGACACACAGATCATTATGCAGTGTTTTCCCCTGACTGACACAATGTTATGCAGATCAGTGCCTCTACACCCGTGCTTCTACACCTGCATTGCTTGCTGTTTGGGGTTTTAGGCTGGGTTTCTGTACAGCACTGTGAGATATCAGCTGATGTACGAAGGGCTACATAAATACATTTGATTTGATTTGATTTGATCAGTACGTATGTAGAGTTGAAGTCAGAAGTTAACATACACTTTTGCCAAATGCATTTAAACATTTAACGTGTTCCACAGTTCCTGACATTTAATCTTAGTAAAACTCCCTTGTTTTAGGTCAGTTAGGATCAACACTTTATTTAAAAAAAATATGAAATGTCAGAATAATAGAAGAGAGAATGATTTATTTCAGCTTTTATTTCTTTCATCACATTCCCGGTGGGTCAGAAGTTTACATACACTCAATTATTATTTGGTAGCATTACCTTTAAGTTGTTTAACTTGGGTCAAACGTTTCAGGTAGCCTTCTACAAACTTCCCACAATAAGTTGGGTGAATTTTGGCCCATTCCTCCTGACAAAGCTGGTGAAACTGAGTTAGGTTTGTAGGCCTCCTTGCTCTCACACACTTTTTCAGTTCCGCCCACAAATTTTCTATAGGATTGAGGTCAGGGCTTTGTGATGGCCACTCAAATACCTAGACTTTGTTGTCCTTAAGCCATTTTGCAACAACTTTGGAAGTATGCTTGGGGTCATTGTCCATTTGGAAGACCCATTTGCGACCAAGCTTTAACTTCCTGGCGGATGTCTTGAGATGTTGCTTCATTTATATCCACATCATTTTCCTCTCTCATGATGCCATCTATGTTGTGAAGTGCACCAGTCCCTCTTTCAGTAAAGCACCCCTACAGCATGATGCTGCCACCCCCATTCTTCATGGTTGGGATGGAGTTCTTCAACTTGAAAGCCTCTCCCTTTTTTCTCTAAACATAACGATGGTCATTATGGAAAAACAGTTCTATTTTTGTTTCATCAGACCCGAGGACATTTCTCCAAAAGTACGATCTCTGTCTGCATGTGCAGTTGCAAACCGTAGTCTGGCTTTTTTATGGCAGATATGGAGCAGTGGCTTTTCACATCGATATAGGACTCGTTTTATGTGGATATAGATAATTTTGTACATGTTTCCTCCAGCATCTTCACAAGGTCCTTTGCTGCTGTTCTGGGATTGATTGGTACTCCTCGCACCAAAGTACGTTCATCTCTAGGAAACAGAATGCATCTCCTTCCTGAGTGGCTGCGTGATCCCATGGTGCTTATACTTGCGTACTTCTGTTTTACAGATGAATGTGGCACCTTCAGGCGTTTGGAAATTGCTCCCAAGGATGAACCAGACTTGTGAAGGTCTACAATTTTTTTTCTGAGGTCTTGGATGATTTCTTTAGATTTTCCCATAATGTCAAGAGGCACTGAGTTTGAAGGTAGACCTTGAAATACATCCACAGGTACACCTCCAATTGACTCAAATGATGCCAATTAGCCAATCAGAAGCTTCTAAAGCCATGACATTATTTTCTTCAACTGTCCAAGCTGTTTAAAGGCACAGTCAACTGCATGTAAATTGAAATAATCTGTGTCTAAACAATTGTTGGGAAAATGACTTGTGTTATGCACAAAGTAGATGTCCTAACCAACTTGCCAAAACTATAGTTTGTTCACAAGAAATTTGTGGAGTGGTTGAAAAACAAGTTTTAATTGGGGAGGACGGGCTCATGGTGATGTCAGGAGCGTTGTCAGTGGAATGCGGTTTCTAGGTGTTTGAATGCCATTCCATTTGTGCCGTTCCAGCCATTATTATGAGCCGTCCTCCCTTCAGCAGCCTCCACTAATGTACTGTTTATCCCTTCCTCCCATTCCTCCAGCCAAATCACAGCTAGGCCTTTGCAAATATGAGCAATCAGCCATTCTACGCAGTATTCTATCAGTGTGACGTTAGATTTCAGTGTGTTGTATTGAGTAGAAGTGTGAATTCCAGTGAGCGGTTTTTGGAGAACTTGTATAAAACGTGAACAAGCTTCCAGGGGGACGGGGCGAACAGGATGCCAGGCCACTGATCTTGTTCCACCGTAGTATCGCGATACTACGCCTGCTATCATATCGTCTGTAAAACGTTGGTATGGTGACAAGCCTAGTGTGTAGTACAGTACAGATCTCCACCTCTGCAGTGAATAAATCCAGACATAATGTACAACAGGAAATGGCTCCCAGCCTGTCGGCCAGAACAAAAAGGTACCATGAAATAATGAGCCTTCCAGAAACTGGAAAAGGATGGCAACACACAAAAATGTGAATTCATTATGTTTTAGTTTTTTTAAATTGAGGCTGTAGTATATTCTTCTAGCTCACTCTGGTCACATGTTTGCCTGCTTGTATGAATGTGACAAAGACCACTCTCTGCCATTATTATTGTGTAACATCTCATTCCAACATCGTTCAACCTAACCGACTTGCCAAAACTATTGTTTGTTCAACAAAAATACATTGTGGTGTGGTTGAAAAAACGAGTTTTAATGACTCCAACTGTATGTAAACTTCCGACTTCAACTGTAGTTTACAACCATAGACAAAACATTATAGGCAGTAAACAGACACACACATAGAGTTGTCCTCAGTTAACCCCGCAGATTGTATGCTGTCCCATCCCTGGCTCCATAACACTTTAAAAAGCCCAGAGGCACCTCTGAGGTTCACTCTTAGTCTCTTTGACATCCCTCCCTCCCTCCCTCCCTCCCTCCCTACTTTCATTCATCTCCTCCCTCCCTCCCTCCCTCCCTCCCTACTTTCATTCATCTCCTCCCTCCCTCCCTCCCTCCCTCCTTTCATTCATCTCATCCATCCCTTCATCGTGGCAGCCTGCAACCACTTCTCTCTTTCTCCGCTCCTCTCTCTCTTCCCTCTTTAGAGTAGAGATGGGAACGGTAGTGGAGAGGAGAGGAGAGGAAAGGAGGAGAAAAGAGGAGAGGAGGTGAGGCCTGAGGCCTGGGGCTTGGGGCAATTTTCTCCCGAGTGGTACAGCGGGCTAACGCACTGCATCTCAGTGCAAGAGGAATCCTCACAGTCCCTGGTTTGAATCCAGGTTGTATCAAATCATGCCGTGAATGGGAGTCCCACAGGACGGCGCAGAATTGGCCCAGGTTTGGCCAGGATATGCCGTCATTGTAAATAAGAATTTGTAAATAAGAATTTGTCATTGTAATTAAGAATTTCTCACTTGCCTAGTTAAATAAAGGTTACACACACATATAATGTTCTACAAATAACCCTTTCCTAAGGTTCTATAAAGAACCCTTTCCTAAGGTTCTATAAAGAACCCTTTCCCATGGTTCTATAAAGAACCCTTTCCTAAGGTTCTATAAAGAACCCTTTCCTAAGGTTCTATAAAGAACCCTTTCCTAAGGTTCAATAAAGAACCATTTCCTAAGGTTCTATAAAGAACCATTTCCTAAGGTTCTATGAAGAACCCTTTCCTAAGGTTCAATAAAGAACCCTTTCCTAAGGTTCTATAAATAACCCTTTCCTAAGGTTCTATAAAGAACCCTTTCCTAAGGTTGGTTCTATAAAGAACCCTTTCCTAAGGTTCTATAAAGAACCCTTCCCTAAGGTTCTATAAAGAACCATTTCCTAAGGTTCTATAAAGAACCCTTTCCTAAGGTTCTATAAAGAACCCTTTCCTAAGGTTGGTTCTATAAAGAACCCTTTCCTAAGGTTCTATAAAGAACCCTTTCCTAAGGTTCTATAAAGAACCATTTCCTAAGGTTGTATAAAGAACCCTTTCCTAAGGTTCTATAAAGAACCCTTTCCTAAGGTTCTATAAAGAACCCTTTCCTAAGGTTGGTTCTATAAAGAACCCTTTCCTAAGGTTCTATAAAGAACCCTTTCCTAAGGTTCTATAAAGAACCATTTCCTAAGGTTCTATAAAGAACCCTTTCCTAAGGTTCTATAAAGAACCATTTCCTAAGGTTCTATAAAGAACCCTTTCCTAAGGTTCTATAAAGAACCCTTTCCTAAGGTTGGTTCTATAAAGAACCCTTTCCTAAGGTTCTATAAAGAACCATTTCCTAAGGTTCTATAAAGAACCCTTTCCTAAGGTTCAATAAAGAACCCTTCTATAAAAAAAAACTGTTAACAAAAGGTTGTATATAGAACAATAAAAGGGTTATGCTATGGTTACAACCCTTATTGATGCTGTATGGAAACCCTTTTTATGGATCTTCATGGAGAATGGTAAGAACCTGTGTCAATCTCAATGGTTGTTTCTAGAACCATTCAAGGTTTTTTATTCTGGTTTAAAACTTCTTATGGAGGTGATGCCTGCAGAGGGATAGCTCAGCGGAAATTTCAGAGCGCCACCTATAGTACTTTACTTAGTACTCGTTAAATCTCAAACTTTCATTAAAACACACATGCAAGGTACTAAATTAAAGCTACACTCGTTGTGAATCTAGCCACCAAGTCAGATTTGTAAAATGCTTTTCGGCGAAAGCATGAGAAGATATTATCTGATAGCATGCACCCCCCCCCAAAATACCTGCACGACACGTAAACAACAGATTTTGCGGTAGCCGGCGCTACCCAAAACGCAGAGATAAAATATAAAACATTCATTACCTTGGACGAGCTTCTTTGTTGGCACTCCTATATGTCCCATAAACATCACAATTGGGTCTTTTTCCCCGATTAAATCCGTCATTGTATACCCAAAATGTCATTTGCTGAAGGCCAGTCTGATGCTGCAAAAAGCCCATTCACAAGACGTAACGTCACTTTTTAAAATTACAAAAGTCACCTATAAACTTTTACAAATCACTTCAAACGATGTTTCTAAACCAACTTTAGGTATTAATAAACGTTAATGATGTATCAAATTGATCACGGGGCGATCTGTATTCGATAGCAGCAAGTCTGGAAATCATCGTCCATTTTTTCAGTTTCACAACATACTGTGGTGCGTCAGAAGAAGGGAGGGGTCTATTTGTGTTGTAACCAGGGATAAATGATTCTGATATTGATAGCAATGGCGACATCGTGTGGAAGCTGTAGGCGTTTACAGGAGATCCTCATTTATTTTAGGTCGCCTTTAACAATACATTGAATGGCGGACGAATATTTTGTTTTTGTTTTTGGTAAACAGTTTTACCATTTTACTCCTAAACACGTTCTGTTATAGCCACAGACCCAATTTAACCAGTTTTAGAAACAGAGACTCAGAGTGTTTTCTATCCACACATACTCATCATATGCATATACTATATTCCTGGCATGAGTAGCAGGACTTTGAAATGTTGCGCGATTTTTAACAAAAAGCTGCGAAAATTCGCATCATCCATAACAGGTTTTAATAGCCATATTATATTGTTACATTCCATAGGTTTTAGTATCATGTTTTATTTCCAAGTTGAATCAGGTGTGTGTAGAATGATACAGCACCTATATTCTGGTTTAATAGCTGCGTTATATTGTTAAAATTCCATTGTGTTTTATTTCCAAGTTGAATCAGGTGTGCTAGCTCTGGAACAGCAGGGGGTCCCTGAGGAGAGAAGAGAGAACTGCTACCGTTCTCAACTGGCCAAACTGTACACGAGTCTTTCACGAGACACCATCACTGGTCATAGTCGTATATAACATGGAATAGTGTAACACAACAGATTAGATCAACCGGAATGACACTCTCACTCTCAGCCATTGAAGGGTGCAAAGGGTTCTTTGGGTCAGTATGGTTCCACATAGAATCATCACCCTTCCAAAAAAACTCTTGAGGATCCCACACTTTTCTGTGAGTAGACACAACCCAGGAGGAGAGAGAGATGTAGAGAGAGAGAGGTGAAAGGAGAGAGAGAGATAGAGAGAGAGAGAACGAAATATACTGTATACTGAAAGGTAGAGAGAGGGGGAGAGATAAAGAGGAGAAAGAGATGGAGAGAGGGAACCATGAAAGAGAGGGATAGCTCTGGGTCACCCAGGCAAGGGGGGATTACTGAAATCAAAGCCCCCTCTATGCTGCTCCTCTTGGGTTTATTGTCAAATAACAGCCCCTGGCTTTGGCCTACATACTGCTGCTGAGAGAGAGGCCGTTGGATTGTTCCCTTGACTTCATTCTGAATTAAATTAAACGATGATTTGGGCAGTCATGGCTGGGAACTCAAACTGGGAACAGAGCAATGAGTGTGTGTGTGTGTGTGTGTGTGTGTGTGTGTGTGTGTGTGTGTGTGTGTGTGTGTGTGTGTGTGTGTGTGTGTGTGTGTGTGTGTGTGTGTGTGTAGTCATATCGACATTATCGTCATAAACATGCTTTCTAAAATAATTCTACATGAACTCATACTGTTTTGTATTTTCCTGTATGGTTTCAATCAGAGTATCTATGAATGACATCCTCCATGCGGGACCGTTGAGCTAACGTAGGCTAATAGGATTAGCATGAGGTTGTAAGTAACAAACAACAAAAAAATCCCAGGACATACACATATCTGCTATGTGCAGAAACTGCATTGTCCAATTTACAGTAACTATTACAGTGAATGAGTCCACATTGTGCCTGGGCTGGAATAATACATTATGGTATTTCTGTTGCACTTCAAAGATGATGGTACAAAAAAATACAAAAAAAAATACATGTTTTTTTAACTTTGTATTATATTTTGACAGATCTAATGTGTTATATTCTCCTACAGTCATTTCACATTTCCACAAACTTCAAAGTGTTTCCTTTCAAGAAAATGCACATCCTTGCTTCAGGTTCCTGAGCTACAGGCAGTAAGATTTGGGTATGTGTCATTTCAGGTGAAAATTGAAGAAGAAAATGAATAAATAAAGGGTCCGATCTTTAAGAAGATAAAAAAATAAGACACCAACATGCATCCTTATGCTCCCTTCATCTGAACTCTAACCTAAACACAGTTGAAGTCAGGGCAGTAAACATTTAGGTAAAGCCTGTTGTTCGGTATAAAGTGTATTTAGAGAGGCGTTGGGTACGAGAGACACGTTACAGAAAGTCAAACACAAAGCACTGGACTATTACCAGATGAAAGGGAATGCACAGGGACATTACCCTATTAAAGGGACTGCACAGGGACATTACCCTATTAAAGGGACTGCACAGGGACATTACCCTATTAAAGGGACTGCACAGGGACATTACCCTATTAAAGGGAATGCACAGGGACATTACCCTATTAAAGGGAATGCACAGGGACATTACCCTATTAAAGGGAATGCACAGGGACATTACCCTATTAAAGGGACTGCACAGGGACATTACCCTATTAAAGGGACTGCACAGGGACATTACCCTATTAAAGGGAATGCACAGGGACATTACCCTATTAAAGGGACTGCACAGGGACATTACCCTATTAAAGGGACTGCACAGGGACATTACCCTATTAAAGGGACTGTACATGCTCATTACCATATTAAAGGGAATGCACAGGGACATTAACCTATTAAAGGGAATGCACAGGGACATTACCCTATTAAAGGGAATGCACAGGGACATTACCCTATTAAAGGGACTGCACAGGGACATTACCCTATTAAAGGGACTGCACAGGGACATTACCCTATTAAAGGGAATGCACAGGGACATTACCCTATTAAAGGGACTGTACATGCTCATTACCATATTTAAGGGAATGCACAGGGACATTACCCTATTAAAGGGACTGTACATGCTCATTACCATATTAAAGGGAATGCACAGGAACATTAACCTATTAAAGGGAATGCACAGGGACATTACCCTATTAAAGGGACTGCACAGGGACATTACCCTATTAAAGGGACTGCACAGGGACATTACCCTATTAAAGGGACTGCACAGGGACATTACCCTATTTAAGGGACTGCACAGGGACATTACCCTATTAAATGGACTGCACAGGGACATTACCCTATTAAAGGGACTGCACAGGGACATTACCCTATTAAAGGGACTGCACAGGGACATTACCCTATTAAAGGGACTGCACAGGGACATTACCCTATTAAAGGGACTGCACAGGGACATTACCCTATTAAAGGGAATGCACAGGGACATTACCCTATTAAAGGGAATGCACAGGGACATTACCCTATTAAAGGGACTGCACAGGGACATTACCCTATTAAAGGGACTGTACATGCTCATTACCCTATTAAAGGGACTGTACATGCTCATTACCATATTAAAGGGACTGTACATGCTCATTACCATATTAAAGGGACTGTACATGCTCATTACCATATTAAAGGAACTGTACATGCTCATTGCCATATTAAAGAGACTGTACATGTGCATTACCATATTAAAGGAACTGTACATGCTCATTACCATATTAAAGGGACTGTACATGCTCATTACCATATTAAAGGGACTGTACATGCTCATTACCATATTAAAGGGACTGTACAGGCTCAATACCATATTAAACGGAGTGGGACACTTGAAGACAATGATAACGATGGTGGGCAGGAAATAGCTCACACTTAAATTTGGACACACAGACACAGAAATGCATAAACACACAAATACACACACACACACAGACGTGTGTATAACCAGTGTGAAAGGTAGCATTTTCATAACACGATGTGTGTGTGTGTTTCTGTGAAATGTAAGCAGGCCTAAATATCTTTCATTCACTTCAAATGTTTGTTTGTTTCTTGTTCTTTCGTACCAAGCTAAGATATGTAACGTCATTAGTTTTGCTTATTTTACCTGCCACCAGACATTATCTCTATATCTGACCACTATGTATCTGCCACCAGACACTATCTCAACACCTGACCACTATGTGTCTGCCACCAGACATTATCTCTATATCTGACCACTATGTACCTGCCACCAGACATTATCTCTATATCTGACCACTATGTACCTGCCACCAGACATTATCTCTACACCTGACCACTATGTGTCTGCCACCAGACATTATCTCAACACCTGACCACTATGTGTCTGCCACCAGACATTATCTCTATATCTGACCACTATGTACCTGCCACCAGACATTATCTCTATATCTGACCACTATGTACCTGCCACCAGACATTATCTCTATATCTGACCACTATGTACCTGCCACCAGACATTATCTCTACACCTGACCACTATGTGTCTGCCACCAGACATTATCTCAACACCTGACCACTATGTGTCTGCCACCAGACATTATCTCTATATCTGACCACTATGTACCTTCCACCAGACATTATCTCAACACCTGACCACTATGTACCTGCCTCCGAACACCTATCTCAACACCTGACCACTACCAGGAAGAGAGCGAACAAGATGGAGAGAACATCATATCGCCCTCCTCTCTCTTTCTTGCTCTCTCACTCCCTAAATCTCTCTCTACCTTCCTAAATCTCTCTCATGTTCTCCTGCTCTCTCCTGAATACAGTTGTCTCTCCAAAATGCGTTCAGGTCCGTCTCTCTCTTATACATTTTTCATTGATAGCCTGAGAGATTGGTAGTGTTTTGAAAAACAGTCTAGCCTGCCTTCTCACCCCGCATACAAACGAACTGCGCCAGCACACACACACACACACACACACACACACACACACACACACACACACACACACACACACACACACACACACACTCACACACACACACACACACACACACACACACACACACACACACACACACACACACACACACACACACAGGTTTAACCAGCAGTTCCACTCTTCACTCCAGTTCACTTATCTCGAAAGCAAATGAAAACATGAAGACACATAATCATAAAACACAGACATAATCTCTTGGAGAAAATGGGAACAAGAGGCCCATAAAAATATGAGTCTAAATATCTCCAAAACACACAACCTAAGGCCCAAAATCTCACAATGTTTTGCAAGTCTAAACACCTCCCAAACACATCACAATGCCTGGGCCCTAACTTCCCACGAAGGTGCCTCACACGACTCAACACAATTTACTGTTGACAGCTAGTCATAGTCAATTAGGCAAATTAGCTGCTATTCCTTCACCAGAGACCTTTACAAAATGAGCAATAGTGTTGTAATGAGTTTAATGATGAAAATATCGTTGCCTTGCCATCACGCATTCTGTTGTTGTGGACAACGCTAGAGGCATTGGGGGAGGAGACTCATGAAGACATGTTTGTGTAAGCCCGCCCACCCGTCTGTCAGTTTCTCTGTGCGTGCGCGCGTGCAAAAAGAGGTTGACAGGTTGTGGACATTTTGTTTTTCAACAACAAAGCTACAAAGGTGTCATAACTGCTTAGTAAGTGTATGGTTAGCAAGGACTGTGGTGCAGGAAAGCGTGCGAGAGAGAGAGAGAGAGAGAGAGAGAGAGAGAGAGAGAGAGAGACAGAGAGAGAGAGAGACAGAGAGAGAGAGCGAGAGAGAGAGAGAGACAGAGAAAGAGAGAGACAGAGAGAGAGAGAGAGAGAGAGAGAGAGAGAGACAGAGAGAGAGAGAGAGAGAGAGAGAGAGAGCGAGAGAGAGAGAGAGACAGAGAAAGAGAGAGACAGAGAGAGAGAGAGAGAGACAGAGAGAGAGAGAGAGACAGACAGACAGACAGACAGAGAAAGAGATAGACAGAGAGAGAGAGAGAGAGAGAGAGAGAGAGAGAGAGAGAGAGAGAGAGAGAGAGACAGAGAGAGAGAGAGAGAGAGAGAGAGAGAGAGAGACAGAGAGAGAGCGAGAGAGAGAGAGACAGAGAAAGAGAGAGACAGAGAGAGAGAGAGAGAGAGAGAGAGAGAGAGAGAGAGAGAGAGAGAGAGAGACAGAGAGAGAGAGAGAGAGAGAGACAGAGAGAGAGAGAGAGCGAGAGAGAGAGAGAGAGAGAGAGAGAGAGAGAGAGAGAGAGAGAGAGACTAATGTGTCATAGTCCAAAACGTGTATGGGTACACAGCAGTGTTCTAGAATATTGCACCGTTGGCTTTCATACTTTTTGAATTCTCAGCGCTGCTCAAGCAATTTATCCAGCTGTCAACACATTCCAATGAATAGAGGGCTCAACACATTCCAATGAATAGAGGGCTCAACACATTCCAATGATTAGGGGGCTCAACACATTCCAATGAATAGAGGGCTCAACACATTCCAATTAATAGAGGGCTCAACACATTCCAATGAATAGAGGGCTCAACACATTCCAATGAATAGAGGGCTCAACACATTACAATGAATAGAGGGCTCAATACATTCAAATGAATAGAGGGCTCAACACATTCCAATGAATAGAGGGCTCAACACATTACAATGAATAGAGGGCTCAATACATTCCAATGAATAGAGGGCTCAACACATTCCAATGAATAGAGGGCTCAACACATAAAAATGAATAGAGGGCTCAACACATTCCATTGAATAGAGGGCTCAATACATTCCAATGAATAGAGGGCTCAACACATACAAATGAATAGAGGGCTCAACACATTCCAATGAATAGAGGGCTCAACACATTACAATGAATAGAGGGCTCAATACATTCCAATGAATAGAGGGCTCAACACATAAAAATGAATAGAGGGCTCAACACATTCCAATGAATAGAGGGCTCAATACATTACAATGAATAGAGGGCTCAACACATTCCAATGAATAGAGGGCTCAACACATTACAATGAATAGAGGGCTCAATACATTCCAATGAATAGAGGGCTCAACACATTACAAAGAATAGAGGGCTCAACACATACAAATGAATAGAGGGCTCAACACATACAAATGAATAGAGGGTGTGTCCCGGAGACGCCTCGGCAGTTGTGGAACAATTACTCAACAGTTATAATTCAGTCGAGTCACATTAATAGAAAATGACTCAAGTAAAAGTAAAATTCACCCAGGGAAACATCACTTGAATAAAAGTCTAGAAGTATCTAGTTTTTCAATGTACTTATTTAGGGTACAGTGGTGGAAAAAGTACTCAATTGTCATACTTGAGAAAAAAAGTTAAAAGTAAACGCTATGCATCAAATTCCTTATATTAAACAAACCAGAAGACACAATTTTCTACATCATTTACAAATGCATAATTTGTGTTTAGTGAGTCCGCCAAATCAGAGGCAGTAGGGATGGTAACACGTTATATTAATAACATGAATTGGACCATAATGCTGCACTGCATGAACACTCGAAATGTAACATTTTGGTGTAAGGAAAAAAAAAAAAATGTATGGGAGTAAAAAGTACATTTTTTCTTAGGAATGTAGTGAAGTAAAAGTTAACTTCGTAAATATAGACAGCTGCTGCTTGTCCCTTACTTACCACTCGAGCATTTATCAATTAATTACAGATAAATCAACACAGAATCTCTCTCTATCTCCCTCTTCCTTCTCTCCCTCCCCTTCTCTCGTTTTCTTACTTTCTCTGTCTCTCCATTTTTCTCCTTTCCTCGCTCTCATTCAAGTCCCTGTATGAATTAAGCCTTTTTTAGTTTGAAAGAGGACATGACAACATAGAACTCTAGTAATTAGTGGACCAGGGGAACATACTCCAGACATTAGTGGACTAGGGGAACAGACCCCAGAAATTAGTGGACCAGGGGAACAGACTCCAGACATTAGTGGACCAGGGGAACAGACCCCAGAAATTAGTGGACTAGGTGAACAGACCCCAGATATTAGTGGACTAGGGGAACATACTCCAGACATTAGTGGACTAGGGGAACAGACCCCAGACATTAGTGGACTAGGGGAACATACTCCAGACATTAGTGGACTAGGGGAACAGACTCCAGATATTAGTGGACTAGGGGAACAGACTCCAGATATTAGTGGACCAGGGGAACATACTCCAGACATTAGTGGACTAGGGGAACAGACCCCAGAAATTAGTGGACTAGGTGAACAGACCCCAGATATTAGTGGACTAGGGGAACATACTCCAGACATTAGTGGACTAGGGGAACAGACTCCAGACATTAGTGGACTAGGGGAACATACTCCAGACATTAGTGGACTAGGGGAACAGACCCCAGAAATTAGTGGACTAGGTGAACAGACCCCAGATATTAGTGGACTAGGGGAACAGACTCCAGATATTAGTGGACTAGGGGAACAGACTCCAGATATTAGTGGACTAGGGGAACATACTCCAGACATTAGTGGACTAGGGGAACAGACTCCAGACATTAGTGGACTAGGGGAACAGACTCCAGATATTAGTGGACTAGGGGAACATACTCCAGACATTAGTGGACTAGGGGAACATACTCCAGACATTAGTGGACTAGGGGAACAGACTCCAGACATTAGTGGACTAGGGGAACAGACTCCAGATATTAGTGGACTAGGGGAGCAGACTCCAGACATTAGTGGACTAGGGGAACAGACCCCAGACATTAGTGGACTAGGGGAACATACTCCAGACATTAGTGGACTAGGGGAACATACTCCAGACATTAGTGGACTAGGGGAACACACTCCAGAAATTAGTGGACTAGGGGAACATACTCCAGACATTAGTGGACTAGGGGAACAGACCCCAGAAATTAGTGGACTAGGGGAACAGACCCCAGACATTAGTGGACTAGGGGAACAGACCCCAGACATTAGTGGACTAGGGGAACATACTCCAGACATTAGTGGACTAGGGGAACACACTCCAGAAATTAGTGGACTAGGGGAACAGACTCCAGATATTAGTGGACTAGGGGAACAGACTCCAGATATTAGTTGACTAGGGGAACAGACTCCAGAAATTAGTGGACTAGGGGAACAGACTCCAGAAATTAGTGGACTAGGGGAACAGACTCCAGAAATTAGTGGACTAGGGCAACAGACTCCAGAAATTAGTGGACTAGGGCAACAGACTCCAGAAATTAGTGGACTAGGGGAACAGACTGTGTTGGAAGAAGGAACAAAGCAGACAGAGAAATAATAAACATAGTAATGTCCACCAAAGCAGAGGCACCTTCCCTCCTTCATCTTATCTTTCTATAAATATCCTCTCTCTTCTCATTTGGTGGACACTTGCTTTTGAGGGAGACGGGGATGGATGGAAGGAGGGAAAGGAAGGGGGGTGTGCATGTCAGCTGGCAGGCAGGCAGGCATGCAGACTCTTTTCTCTCTCTCCTTCTCTCTCTCCTTTCTCATCTCTCTATCTCTCTCCCTGTATATATATATATATATATATATATATATATATATATATATATATATATATATATATATATATACGTATATTATCACGTATTATCACGATACTTATTCCTCCCGATATGTTTTGCGATTGTCACGCTTCTCTCAAGTCTATATGTATTACGATTCTCACGATACGACATGTAATTGTGATTCTCACTATTCTATATGAATTGAGATTTAATACTTAGATTTTTATTGCGATTTGATGTTCCAAACATATTGATCACTGTGCGTCTGCTGCGGAGACGAGAGAGCCAGTGAGAAAACGGGTTTTGATCGGGGAAATAAAAGTTCTGAAAACATGCTGGTTCACTATTTGAAAAGAAGATGGAGGACCAGCTATAGGATACGTTTTAGGGCAGGTGCAGCCGACTAGCGCTAGTTAACGCTACCTACTGAAGCAAAAATTGTCCTTTTTCTTTTGAAATAATGAGCCAACATGTTTCAAATCACAGCCCAAGTGGAGGGGTGAAGGTACACAGACTGGACTGGTCTAGTGGAGGGGTGAAGGTACACAGACTGGACTGGTCTAGTGGAGGGGTGAAGGTACACAGACTGGACTGGTCTAGTGGAGGGGTGAAGGTACACAGACTGGACTGGTCTAGTGGAGGGGTGAAGGTACACAGACTGGACTGGTCTAGTGGAGGGGTGAAGGTACACAGACTGGACTGGTCTAGTGGAGGGGTGAAGGTACACAGACTGGACTGGTCTAGTGGAGGGGTGAAGGTACACAGACTGGACTGGTCTAGTGGAGGGGTGAAGGTACACAGACTGGACTGGTCTAGTGGAGGGGTGAAGGTACACAGACTGGACTGGTCTAGTGGAGAGGTGAAGGTCTAGTTTCACAAACTGTTCTAGTGGAGGGGTGAAGGTCTAGTTTCACAGACTGGTCTAGTGGAGGGGTGAAGGTCTAGTTTAACAGACTGGTCTAGTGGAGGGGTGAAGGTACACAGACTGGACTGGTCTAGTGGAGAGGTGAAGGTCTAGTTTCACAAACTGTTCTAGTGGAGGGGTGAAGGTCTAGTTTCACAAACTGTTCTAGTGGAGGGGTGAAGGTCTAGTTTCACAAACTGTTCTGGTGGAGGGGTGAAGGTCTAGTTTCACTGACTGGACTGCTCTAGTGGAGGGGTGAAGGTCTAGTTTCACAGACTGGTCTAGTGGAGGGGTGAAGGTCTAGTTTAACAGATTGGTCTCGTGGAGGGGTGAAGGTCTAGTTTCACAGACTGGTCTAGTGGAGGGGTGAAGGTCTAGATTAACAGACTGGTCTAGTGGAGGGGTGAAGGTACACAGACTGGACTGGTCTAGTGGAGAGGTGAAGGTCTAGTTTCACAAACTGTTCTAGTGGAGGGGTGAAGGTCTAGTTTCACAAACTGTTCTAGTGGAGGGGTGAAGGTCTAGTTTCACAAACTGTTCTGGTGGAGGGGTGAAGGTCTAGTTTCACAGACTGGTCTAGTGGAGGGGTGAAGGTCTACTTTAACAGATTGGTCTCGTGGAGGGGTGAAGGTCTAGTTTCACAGACTGGTCTAGTGATGGGGTGAATGGCTAGTTTCACAGACTGGTCTAGTTTGGAGGGGTGAAGATTTAGTTTCACAGACTGGTCTAGTGGAGGGGTGACGGTACACAGACTGGTCTAGTGGAGGGGTGAAGATCTAGTCGAAGGGTGAAGATACACAGACTGGTCTAGTGGAGGGGTGAAGGTCTAGTGGAGGGGTGAAAATCTAGTGGAGGGGTGAAGGTCTAGTGGAGGGGTGAAGGTCTAGTGGAAGGGTGAATGTCTAGTGGAGGGGTGAAGGTCTAGTCAAGGGGTGAAGGTCTAGTTTCACAGACTGGTCTAGTGGAGAGGTGACGGTACACAGACTGGACTGGTCTCCACCCGTAAGGATTGTCTTAGGACGGCTCCTGCACCATAAGAGGACCGGGCTATCACTCACTATCTCACTCACTCACTCACAAAATCAAACACACACACACACACACACACACACACATGCACACACACACACGAGCACCATCTCCCCCCTCATTCACACACATACACGCAGGCCATGCAGTCTGTCCATCCCTATCCCTGCGTGGCCTGCCCGGGCTGTCAGACACGGAGTGCCAGAATATTTATCAGCTGGGAGAACAGCTTGTCTCCGTTGCTGCTGACATGTCTACCCAAGGAGAGAAAGGCACAGCTACAGTCACTAACAAGGAAGGGGGGGGACATCTCTCCATCCTTCTCTGTCACTTTTCTGGCACTCTGTTTCTCCATCTCTCCGTCTTGCTGTGCCGTTCCCTTTCTCCCTGCCCATTTCTTCAGTGCTGTAAAAGTACTTCAGTGGAAATACTTTAAAGTACTACGTAACGAGTTTTCCGAGGGGCATCTGTACTTTCCTTTATTATTACTACATTGTTACTACATTCCTAAAGAAAATAATGTACTTTTTTACTCCATACATTTTCTCTCTCACCCAAAAGTACTTGTCTAATTTTGAATGTTTAGCAGGGCAGGAACATTGTTTAATTGACACACTTATCAAGAGAACACCCCTGGTCATCCCTACTGCCTCTGATCCGGAGGACTAAACACACATGCTTTGTTTGTAAATGATGTCTGAGAGTTGGACTGTGCCCCTGGCTCTCTGTAAATAAATAAAACAAGAACATGGTGCCGTCTGGTTTGCTTAACATATGGAATTTTAAATCATTTTTACTTTTACTTTTAATATTTCAGGATATTTGACCAATTACATTTACTTTTGATACTTAAAAACAAATACTTTTAGACTTTTACTCAATAAGTATTTCCTGGGTGACTTTCACTTTTACTTGAGTCATTTTCTATTAAGGTATCTTTACTTTTACTCAAGTATGACAATTGGGTACTTTTCCACCACTGCATTTCCTTGACCTCATCTCTCTCTTTCTCTCTTCTATATGAACCTATGCTTTTCCTTCTCCCTCTCTCTCTCTTCTTCCCTTTCTCTGTCCTAATTTTCTCTCTCTTCTTCCCTTTCTCTCTCTTCTTCCCCTTCTCTGTCCTAATTTTCTCTCTCTTCTTCCCCTTCTCTCTCCTCTTCCCTTTCTCTCTCCTATCTTTCTCTCTCTTCTTCCCCTTCTCTGTCCTAATTTTCTCTCTCTTCTTCCCTTTCTCTCTCCTATCTTTCTCTCTCTTCTTCCCTTTCTCTCTTCTTCCCCTTCTCTCTCCTCTTCCCTTTCTCTCTCCTATCTTTCTCTCTCTTCTTCCCTTTCTCTGTCCTAATTTTCTCTCTCTTCTTCCCTTTCTCTCTCCTATCTTTCTCTCTCTTCCCTTTCTCTCTCTTCTTACCCTTCTCTCTCCTCTTCCCTTTCTCTCTCCTATCTTTCTCTCTCTTCTTCCCTTTCTCTGTCCTAATTTTCTCTCTCTTCTTCCCTTTCTCTCTCTTCTTACCTTTCTCTGTCCTAATTTTCTCTCTCTTCTTCCCTTTCTCTCTCTTCTTCCCTTTCTCTCTCTTCTTACCCTTCTCTCTCCTCTTCCCTTTCTCTCTCCTATCTTTCTCTCTCTTCTTCCCTTTCTCTGTCCTAATTTTCTCTCTCTTCTTCCCTTTCTCTCTCTTCTTACCTTTCTCTGTCCTAATTTTCTCTCTCTTCTTCCCTTTCTCTCTCTTCTTACCTTTCTCTGTCCTAATTTTCTCTATCTTCTTCCCTTTCTCTCTCTCTTCTTCCCTTTCTCTGTCCTAATTTTCTCTCTCTTCTTCCCGTTCTCTCTCTTGTTCCCTTTCTCTCTCCTATCTTTCTCTCTCTTCTTCCCTTTCTCTCTGTTCTTCCCTTTCTCTCTCCTCTTTCCTTTCTCTCTCTTCTTCCCTTTCTCTCTCCTCTTTCCTTTCTCTCTCCTATCTTTCTCTCTCCTAATCTTATTTCTCTTCTTCCCTTTCTCTCTCTTCTTCCCTTTCTCTCTCTCCTTTTCCCTTTCTCTCTCTTCTTCCCTTTCTCTCTCTCCTCTTCCCTTTCTCTTTCTCCTATCTTTCTCTCTCCTCTTCCCTTTCTCTCTCTTCTTCACTTTCTCCCTCCTCTTCCCTTTCTCTCTCTTCTTTCCTTTCTCTCTCCTATCTTTCTCTCTCCTCTTCCCTTTCTCTCTATTCTTCCCTTTCTCCCTCCTCTTCCCTTTCTCTCTCTTCTTTCCTTTCTCTCTCCTATCTTTCTCTCTCTCCTTCCCTTTCTCTCTCTTCTTCCCTTTCTCTCTCCTATCTTTCTCTCTCTTCTTCTCTTTCTCTCTCTTCTTCCCTTTCTCTCTCCTATCTTTCTCTCTCTTCTTCTCTTTCTCTCACTTCTTCCCTTTCTCTCGCCTCTTCTCTTTCTCTCTCTTCTTCCCTTTCTCCCTCCTCTTCCCTTTCTCTCTCCTCCACGTTGTGTTATTCCCCCTGTTCTTTCCAACTGCACATTTTCCCAATCTCCATGTTTTCTTCCTCTCCGAGAACTTAGTACTGTAAGGTCCAAATGTTTGTGGGCATTCATTTATCCTTTAATTGATCTGAACTTCAATTCCATACAACTCTCCTTCCGTGGCCTCCAACTGCTCTTAAATGCAAGTAAAACTAAATGCATGCTCTTCAACCGATCACTGCCCTCACCTGCCCACCCGTCAAGCATCACTACTCTGGACGGTTCTGACTTAGAATATGTGGACAACTACAAATACCTAGGTGTCTGGTTAGACTGTAAACTCTCCTTCCAGACTCACATTAAACATCTCCAATACAAAATTAAATCTAGAATCGGCTTCCTATTTCGCAACAAAGCATCCTTTACTCATGCTGCCAAACATACCCTCATAAAACTGACCATCCTACCGATCCTCGACTTCGACGATGTCATTTACAAAATAGCCTCCAACATTCTACTCAACAAATTGGATCACAGTGCCATCCGTTTTGTCACCAAAGCCTCATATAATACCCACCACTGCGATCTGTATGCTCTTTTTTGCTGGTCCTCGCTTCATACTCGTCGCCAAACCTACTGGCTCCATGTCATCTACAAGTCTCTGCTAGGTAAAGCCCCACCTTATCTCAGCTCACTGGTCACGATAGCAGCACCTACCAGTAGCACGCGCTCCAGCAGGTACATCTCACTGGTCATTCCCAAAGCAAATTCTTCCTTTGGCCTCCTCTCCTTCTAGTTCTCTGCTGTCAATGACTGGAACAAACTGCAAAAATCACTGAAGCTGGAGATTCATATCTCCCTCACTAGCTTTAAGCACCAGCTGTCAGAGCAGCTCACAGATCACTGCACCTGTGCATAGCTCATCAGTAAATAGCCCATCTTCCTCATCCCCATACTGTATATATTTATTTATCTTGCTCCTTTGCACCCCAGTATCTCAACTTGCACATTCATCTTCTGTACATCTACCATTCCAGTGTTTAATTGCCATATTGTAATTACTTCGCCACCATGACCTATTTATTGCCTAACCTCCCTTATCCTACCTCATTTGCACACGCTGTATATAGACTTTTTCTATTGTGTTATTGACTGTATGTTTGTTAATTCCATGTGTAACTCTGTGTTGTTGTATGTGTCACACTGCTTCGCTTTATCTTGGCCAGGTCGCAGTCGTAAATGAGAACTTGATCTCAACTAGTCTACCTGGTTAAATAAGAGTGAAATAAAATGTTAAAAAAATATTGGAGTCCAGCCAACTTGGTCCAGAATATGCCTAGGAGACCCCACACCTGCCCAACCCATTCCACTCCCACCAGTCAACGGAGTGTGCATTCCACACTTAACTACATAGGAAATAGGGTGCAATTTGGGACGAATTAATATTCACAATGTGAATTCCTTATGCCTCATTCTTTCAATTGCAACCCAGTCTTCATTAACTATGACGGTGCTATTTCTGTTGATTGCCTTTCAACGTGAGTATTCTAGTCTCTGCATGGTGCCTTGTCTCCCCTTGCTTCAAAAGCCTGCCTGACCTCGTTTCCCTGTTCCCTGCTGTGCTGGGCTGGGCCGGCTGCAGATGGCCAGGTAGAGGGAGTCGATCGTCCTGCTGCACAACAACGCGTCCATGTTCCATTCATTGCCTGGCAGGGGGGGGGGGTCGCAATGCTATTTAGGGTGGATAATTTAACTGTACTGTTTTCGCAACAGAGAGGTTGTCTTATGCTGCTAATTGGTGTGTCTGGCTGATAGAGAGAGAGAGAGAGAGAGAGAGAGAGAGAGAGAGAGAGAGGGGGAGAGAGAGAGAGAGAGAGAGAGAGAGAGAGGGAGAGAGAGAGAGAGAGAGAGAGAGAGAGAGAGAGAGAGAGACTATTCACAGTACTTGCTAGTAACATCTCATGTTGTGGATATTAGAAATCCTAAGGAGTTAAAACTTAACAGAGTACACTAACACACACACACTAACACAACCACACACACACACACACACACACTAACACACACACACTAACACACACACACACACACTAACACACACACTAACACACACACACACACACACTAACACACACACACTAACACACACACACACACACTAACACACACACACTAACACACACACACACACACACTAACACACACACACTAACACACACACACTAACACACACACACACTAACACACACACACTAACACAAACACACACACTAACACACACAGCTCGGCGAAGCTTGAAAATTAAGTAAAGAATTCATACGTAGGCTATTCTCTGTCCGTTCCAGTCATAAAATCACACAGTGAAGGAAGCATGATTACCTTCTGCTGCTCACAAACACACACACATACACACACACACACACACACACACACACACACACACACACACACACACACACACACACACAGAGACATCTGTCAGTCGAGCAGTCAGGCAGTGGAGTGATTGAGGTTTTAATTAAAGCTTGGGAACATGGAAAAATCAGGGTCGGTCATATGACTGGGATAAATATACACACTCACATGCGCGCGCACGCACACACAGACACACACACACGCATGCACACACGCACACACGCACTTGGTGGTACCCCTTGCTTATCGGTGTTGCAGACTCTGGGTCCTTTCAAAACAGGTGTATATATACTGAGATCATGTGACATATCATGTGACACTTAGATTGCAGACAGGTGGACTTTATGTAACTAATTATGTGACTCCTGAAGGTATTTGGCTGCACCAGATCTTGTTTAGGGTCTTCATAGTGAAGGGTAGTGAATACACCACTTGTCAGGTTTTTTTAAATATATTTTTTAACAAGTTGTTTTTCTCATTTCACTTCACCAATTTTGACTATTTTATGTTATGTCCATTACACAGACTTTGACAAAATTTGATTTAAATTACAGGTTGTAATGCAACAAAATAAGAAAAAAACCCCAAGGGGGATGAATACTTTTGCAAGGCACTGTACAGCTCTGACACACACACAGACGCACATACACGCACACACACATACACACACACACTCACCAGAAGATTGGCCACACTTCTGAATGATTTTTCCACACAGAGGGAGAGACAGACAAACAATAACAACAACAGAAGCACACCTTAACTAACGCACAGATGGTCTCTAACGGGGCATTTTGATTAGCTCCCGGGACTTTTCATCCAATCAAAATACTCAGTTGACCTCCAGCTTCCTGGCCGGCAGCAGAGGGTAAACGGACCTCTTACATTCTCACCTGTCTGTTTGCCCAATTTATACACGATCACATTCACACACAAACCTGAAATCGCACACATCATACCCTACCGACATCTCTCTGCTGGAAACAGGCTAGCATGGAAACATCTTGAGAAACAGATAGAGGGATAACAATCAAGAAAAAACCCAACTCAAACAGACACACCCAGACATCATGTCCATATAAATATCTCTAGCACAAACATATGGCCTACTGTGTGTGACATATACAGGAACGTATTCTGGAGACAGCCAGTAGAGAGACCACTACTGATTACAACGTTGTATGTTGTTGTAAGGCAGGGTGGAGTGTCTGAGTGTGGGTGAATGTTCTAGATCAGGGCAGCCCAACCCTCTTCCGGGAGATCTACTGTCCTGTATGTTTTCAGTCCAACTCTCTTCCTGGAGATCTACTGTCCTGTTGGTTTTCAGCCCAACCCTCTTCCTGGAGATCTACTGTCCTATAGGTTATCAGTACAACCCTCTTCCTGGAGATCTACTGTCCTGTAGGTTATCAGTCCAACCCTCTTCCTGGAGATCTACTGTCCTGTTGGTTTTCAGTCCAACCCTCTTCCTGGAGATCTACTGTCCTGTAGGTTACCAGTCCAACCCTCTTCCTGGAGATCTACTATCCTGTTGGTTTTCAGTCCAACCCTCTTCCTGGAGATCTACTATTCTGTTGGTTTTCAGTCCAACCCTCTTCCTGGAGATCTACTGTCCTGTATGTTTTCAGTGGACTGAAAACCTACAGGAGAGTAGATCTCCAGGAAGATAGTTGGGCTGCCCTGTTCTAGATCATTCCATACATTCAAGGTCACTGACTTTACTTGATGAGGTAATACTGAAGGTAAAGAGGTAATATGGGTTGTGTGTCTGCACCATATTTAACGCTAGAGCCGTAAGCCTTTCACGACCAACCCTAAAGCACAGCAACATTCAATGAATCTACACACAACCTGACACACACGCACACGTACACACACACACACACACACACACACACACACACACACACACACACACACACACATGCAGCCACGCTCTGCTGCCTCCAGAATGGTATGTTTAATGTGTAGTCCATGAAACCATAAAGAAGTCTATGAAACAGGAGTAATTGGTCGATGACTGGTGCCTATACTATACAGGGATATTTGGACTACCAGCCAATGCTTGGGCAAATAGACACAATGATGAGCTGATAGGTTGTTTCTGTATATTTACTAACAAAAGTCAAAATATCACCAAAGAAAAGTACAAAAGTACAGAAATGCACAGATTCTACAAGTGTCTGGAACTTTATTGGAGGTTGGACTGGGCTGAGCGGGACCTGCCCTCCCGTAGGGGTGGGAGGTCCAAGAGACCTATGGCAGAACAGAGTGCTAGGGTTGGGGTGTAGGGTTTGAGAATAGCCTGAAGGTAGGGGCAGCTCCTCTTGCTGTTCTGTAGGTAACCACCATGGTCTTGTAATGGATGCAAGCTTCGACTGGAAGCCAGTGGAGTGTGTGGACGAGCGGGGTGACATGAGGGAACTTGGGAAGGTTGAAAACCAGGCGGGGTGCTGCGGGTTTGATGGAACAAGCGGGGAACAACAGTGAGTTGCAGTAGTCCAGGCGGGAGATGACGAGTGCCTAGATTAGGACCTGCGCCACTTCCTGTGTGTGGTAGGGTTTACTCTACAGATGTTGTAGAGCATGAACCTGCAGGAGCGAATCAGTGCTTTGATGTTTGCAGAGAATGACAGGGTGTTGTCCAGGGTAACGACAAGCTTCTTTGCACTCTGGGAGTGCGACACTGTGGAGTTGTCAACCGTGATGGAAAGGTCTTTGACCTGGCATGCTATCCCCGGGAGGAAGAACAGTTCCTTCTTGTCGAGGATGAGCTTGAGGTGGTGGGCCGACATCCAAGCTGAGATATCTGCCAGACAAGCAGTGATGCGTGTCGCCACCTGGGTGTCAGAATGTGGGAAAGAGAAAAGTAGCAGAGTGTCATCCGCATAGCAATGATAGAAGAGACCACGTGAGAACATGATGGAGACAAGTGTCTTGGTGTATAGAGAGAAGAGGAGAGAGCCTAGAATGGAGCCCTGGGGGACACCAGTAGTGAGAGTACGTGGTGCAGACACATGTCCTCTCCACGTCACCTAGTAGGAGCGAACTTCCAGGTAGGATGCATTCCAAGAGTGTGCAGAGCCTGAGACACCCAGCCCTGAGAGGGTGGAGAGAAGGATCTGATAGAGCCTGAGACGCCCAGCACTGAGAGGATGGAGAGGAGGATCTGATAGAGCCTGAGACACCCAGCCCTGAGAGGGTGGAGAGGAGGATCTGATAGAGCCTGAGACACCCAGCCCTGAGAGGGTGGAGAGGAGGATCTGATAGAGCCTGAGACACCCAGCCCTGAGAGGGTGGAGAGGAGGATCTGATAGAGCCTGAGACACCCAGCCCTGAGAGGGTAGAGAGGAGGATCTGATAGAGCCTGAGACACCCAGCCCTGAGAGGGTGGAGAGGATCTGATAAAGCCTGAGACACCCAGCCCTGAGAGGGTGGAGAGGAGGATCTGATAGAGCCTGAGACACCCAGCCCTGAGAGGGTGGAGAGGAGGATCTGATAGAGCCTGAGACGCCCAGCCCTGAGAGGGTGGAGAGGATCTGATAGAGCCTGAGACACCCAGCCCTGAGAGGGTGGAGAGGAGGATCTGATAGAGCCTGAGACGCCCAGCCCTGAGAGGGTGGAGAGGAGGATCTGATAGAGCCTGAGACACCCAGCCCTGAGAGGGTGGAGAGGAGGATCTGATAGAGCCTGAGACACCCAGCCCTGAGAGGGTGGAGAGGAGGACCTGATAGAGCCTGAGACACCCAGCCCTGAGAGGGTGGAGAGGAGCATCTGATAGAGCCTGAGACACCCAGCCCTGAGAGGGTGGAGAGGAGGATCTGATGGTTCACAGTATCGGAGTCAGCAGATAGATCTAGGAGGATGAGAACAGAGAAGAGAGAGTCAACTTTGGCAGTGTGGAGAACCTCCGTGACACAGAGGAGAGCAGTCTCGGTTGAGTGACCCGTCTTGAAGCCTGACTGGTTTGGGTCAAGAAGATTGTTCTGTCAGAGATAACAAGAAAGCTGATCGGAGACAGCACGCACAAGTGTTTTGGAAAGCAAAGAAAGAATGGATACAAGCCGTTTGACATCAGATGAGTCAAGTGTTGATTGCTTGAGGAGGGGAGCAACTCGGGTCCTTTTTAAATCAAAGGGGACGAAGCCAGTGATCTAGAACCCAGCAGACAACCATGTAGAACACCCAACAAACAACCCTCTAGAGCAACCACAAGAAAACCATCTAGAACACAACAGACAACCATCTAGAAAACCCACCAGACAACATTCTAGAACCCCCACCAGACAACCATCTAGAACACCCACCAGACAACCATCTAGAACCCAGCAGACAACCATCTAGAAAACCCACCAGACAACCATCTAGAACACATCAGACAACCATCTAGAACACCCACCAGACAACCATCTAGAACCCATTAGACAACCATCTAGAACACCCACCAGACTACCATCTATAACCCATCAGACAACCATCTAGAACCCATCAGACAACCACCTAGAACACCCACCACACAATCATCTAGAACACCCATCAGACCACCATCTAGAACCCATCGACCACCGTCTACAACCAATCAGACAACAATCTAGAACCTATCAGACAACCATCTAGAACCCATCAGACCACCATCTACAACACATCAGACAACCATCTAGAACCCATCAGACAGCCACCTAGAACACCCACCAGACAACCACCTAGAACACCCATCCGACAACCATTTAGAACACCCACCAGACAAACATCTAAAACACCCACCAGACAACCATCTAGAACACCCACCAGGCAGCCATCTAGAACCCATCAAACAGCCACCTAGAACACCCACCAGACAACCACCTAGAACACCCATCCGACAACCATTTAGAACACCCACCAGACAAACATCTAAAACACCCACCAGACAACCATCTAGAACACCCACCAGGCAGCCATCTAGAACCCATCAAACAACCATCTAGAACCCACCAGACAACCATCTAGAACACAACAGACAACCACCTAGAACACACCAGACAACCATCTAGAACTCATCAGACAACCATCTAGAACACCCACCAGACAACCACCTAGAACACACCCGACAACCATCTAGAACCCATCAGACAAAAATCTAGAACACCCACCAGACAACCATCTAGAACACCCACCAGGCAGCCATCTAGAACCCATCAAACAACCATCTAGAACACCCACCAGACTACTGTCTAGAACACATCAGACAACCATCTTGAACACCCACCAGACAGACATCTAGAACACCCACCAGAAAACCATCTAGAACCCATCAGGCAACCATCTAGAACACCCATCAGACAACCATCTAGAACACCCATCAGACAACCATCTAAAACACCCATCAGACAACCATCTAGAACCAATCAGACAACCATCTAAAACACCAATCAGACAACCATCTAGAACCCATCAGACAACCATCTAGAACACCAATCAGACAACCATCTAAAACACCCATCAGACAACCATCTAGAACACCCATCAGATAACCACCTAGAACCCGTCAGAGAACCATGGAGATGTATTTTGATATAGTGAGTGTGTGTGTTTGTGTTTGTGTTTGTGTGTGTGTGTGTGTTTTAGATTTTCAGTTGAAAGAGTTTTGCTACAATGTGCTCCCCCCTACCTTCTCTTAATGGCCAAGACAGGCCACGTAGTAATAGGATATATTCCCTAGGCTCCAACCAGGTAGAAATAGTGTATATTCCCTAGGCACCAACCAGGTAGAAATAGTGTATATTCCCTAGGCACCAACCAGGTAGAAATAGTGTAAATTCCCTAGGCACCAACCAGGTAGAAATAGTGTATATTCCCTAGGCACCAACCAGGTAGAAAAAGTGTATATTCCCTAGGCACCAACCAGGTAGAAATAGTGTATATTCCCTAGGCACCAACCAGGTAGAAATAGTGTATATTCCCTAGGCACCAACCAGGTAGAAATAGTGTAAATTCCCTAGGCACCAACCAGGTAGAAAAAGTGTATATTCCCTAGGCACCAACCAGGTAGAAAAAGTGTATATTCCCTAGGCACCAACCAGGTAGAAATAGTGTATATTCCATAGGCACCAACCAGGTAGAAAAAGTGTATATTCCCTAGGCACCAAACAAAAGAAAACTGACTGAAACAGGGTGAGACTAAATTAACTTGTCCAATAAGAAACACACAAATTCTATTGCAAAATGTTTTGATAGCGCAGGTCCTAATGAATATGTCCCAGGTGCTTGAATAAGATGTAAAACTACATTACATCAATACAAACACATATTTTACAATAGCTATATTTTACAATAGCTATATTTTACAATAACTATCTTTTATAATAACTATCTTTTACAATAACTACCTTTTACAATAACTACCTTTTCACAATAACTACCTTTTACAATAACTATCTTTTACAATAACTACCTTTTACAATAACTATCTTTTACAATAACTACGTAGACAAGTAGTAATCGCTCAAACTGCCCATCAAAGTCCACAAGTAAATGAGTCAATGCACTCTGCTGCTCCCACATCCTTTAATCTATAAGGCATTCTGGGAAGTGGCAGGCAGCCAGCCAAGGCAGCAAACACACAGAAACACACACACATACACACAGAAACACACACACACAGCGCACAGGGCATATGGTGGGCCTTTCGCTGGGTGAAAGTAGGGTCTCCCAGGTTGAAGAGTGTGTGTGTGTGTGTGTGTGTGTGTGTGTGTGTGTGTGTGTGTGTGTGTGTGTGTGTGTGTGTGTGTGTGTGTGTGTGTGTGTTTCTCATTTGCATTGATGGAGCGGCGTTTGGGTTGTAATTAGTGTCAGTGATTAACCGGTCAGTGGACAGGGGCCCAGGCCAGGGCAAAGAGGAGGAGGAGGAGTGTAACGAGGGAGGAGCAGAGGAGAGTAGATTGATAGAGCTGCCCCTACTGAACCTGGCTGGCTGCACTGAATCTTAAGCGGTGTGTGTGTGTGCATGCGCGCGCGCGCGCGTGTGTGTGTGTGTGTGTGTGTGTGTATGTGTGTATCTGTGTGTATGTGTGTGTGTGTGTGTGTGTGTGTGTGTGTGTGTGTGTGTGTGTGTGTGTGTGTGTGTGTGTGAGTGTGTGTGTGTGTGTGTGTGTGTGTGTGTGTGTGTGTGTGTGTGTGTGTGTGTGTGTGTGTGTGTGGCAACGTCCAGGCAGTATCCAGAGGAGCAGTGATTAATGTTGACACAATAAGAGGAGGCCAGATTGTTGACATCTATTACTGCTCTCTGCCTAACGAGCACTGGGCCAAAGAGGCAAACACTCCCAAATGGCACCCTATTCTTTTATAGTGCACTTTTATTGGGAATAGGGTGCCATTTGGTACACAGTCAGGGAGACTTGAACATTAGGTTTCCATTTACACGGTTTCCAAAGCAACTAGAGCATCTAGCGAACTGGGAGAGAGGGAATAACACCCCCAGACTCATTCTTCCCATCCCTTCCATTCATCTCATCCCTCTAATCAATCTCATCCATCTCCTCCCTCCCATCCCTCTAATCAATCTCTTCCATCGAATCCATCTCCTCCCTCTCATCCCTCTAATCAATCTCATCCCTCTAATCCATCTCATCCATCTCCTCCCTCCCATCCCTCCTATCCCTCTAATCAATCTCATCCATCTAATCCATCTCATCCATCTCCTCCCTCCCATCCCTCTAATCAATCTCATCCATCTCCTCCCTCCCATCCCTCTAATCAATCTCTTCCATCTAATCAATCTCATCCATCTCCTCCCTCCCATCCCTCCGATCAATCTCTTCCCTCTAATCCATCTCATCCATCTCCTCCCTCCCATCCCTCTAATCAATCTAATCCACCTCCTCCCTCCAATCCCTCCTATCCCTCTAATCAATCTCATCCATCTAATCAATCTCATCCATCTCCTCCCTCCCATCCCTCTAATCAATCTCATCCATCTAATCAATCTCATCCATCTCCTCCCTCCCATCCCTCTAATCAATATCTTCCATCTAATCCCTCTCATCCCTCTCATCCCTCCTATCCCTCTAATCAATCTCATCCATCTCCTCCCTCCCATCCCTCTAATCAATCTCTTCCATCTAATCAATCTCATCCATCTCCTCCCTCTCATCCCTCTCATCCCTCCTATCCCTCTAATCAATCTCATCCATCTCCTCCCTCCCATCCCTCTAATCAATCTCTTCCATCTAATCCATTTTATCCATCTCCTCCCACTCATCCCTCTCATTCCTCCAATCCCTCTAATCAATCTCATCCATCTCCTCCATCTCATCCCTCTCATTCCTCTAATCAATCTAATCCATCTCATCCATCTCCCCCCTCCCATCCCTCTAATCAATCTCATCCGGCTCCTCCCTCTCATCCCTCTAACCAATCTCATCCATCTCATCCTTCTAATCAATCTCATCCATCTCATCCGTCTCCTCCCTCTCGTCCCTCTAATCAATCTCATCCATTTCATCCGTCTTATCCCTCTTATCCGTCTTATCCCCCTCATCCATCTAATCAATCTCATCCGTCTTATCCCTACCATCTGTCACACAGCTTCAACAGCCCATCCTAAACAACACACTCACACCCATGATCCCATTCCACCCATCCTTAACATGGCTTCAACAGCACCCCCTAGAGTATATGCATACACCAGTTTTGGGGTCAATTACAGTGGGAGAAAAAAGTATTTGATCCCCTGCTGATTTTGTACGTTTGCCCACTGACAAAGAATTGATCAGTCTATAATTTTAATGGTAGGTTTATTTGAACAGTGAAAGACAGAATAACAACAAAATAATCCAGAAAAACGTATGTCAAAAATGTTATAAATTGAGTTGCATTTTAATGAGGGGAATAAGTATTTGACCCCTCTGCCAAACATGATTTAGTACTTGGGGACAAAACCCTTTTTTGGCAGTCACAGAGGTCAGACGTTTCTTGCGGTTGGCCACCAGGTTTGCACACATCTCAGGAGGGATTTTGTCCCACTCCTCTTTGCAGATCTTCTCCAAGTCATTAAGGTTTCGAGGCTGACGTTTGGCAACTCGAACCTTCAGCTCCCTCCACAGATTTTCTATGGGATTAAGGTCTGGAGACTGGCTAGGCCACTCCAGGACCTTAATGTGCTTCTTCTTGAGCCACTTCTTTGTTGCCTTGGCCGTGTGCTTTGGGTCATTGTAATGCTGGAATACCCATCTATGACCCATTTTCAATGTCCTGGCTGAGGGAAGGAGGTTCTCACTCAAGATTTGACGGGACATGGCCCCGTCCATCGTCCCTTTGATGCGGTGAAGTTGTCCTGTCCCCTTAGCAGAAAAACACCCCAAAGCATAATGTTTCCACCTCCATGTTTGACGGTGGGGATGGTGTTCTTGGGGTCATAGGCAGCATTCCTCCTCCTCCAAACACGGCGAGTTGAGTTGATGCCAAAGAGCTCCATTTTGGTCTCATCTGACCACAACACTTTCACCCAGTTGTCCTCTGAATCATTCAGATGTTCATTGGCAAACTTCAGATGGGCATGTACAGTGGGGAGAACAAGTATTTGATACACTGGCGATTTTGCAGGTTTTCCTACTTACAAAGCATGTAGAGGTCTGTAATTTTTATCATAGGAACAATTCAACTGTGAGAGATAAACTAAAAAGTAGAAGCTATTTATCTAAAAAGTTTTTCCATTTCTGGATTTGAAAATCAAATCAATTTGTGTATTGACTGACTTCAACTTTAATTGACCTCAACCCTGGCATACATATGTATTCCTGCTAGAGGCTAATCCTATAAATGCATACTGCATAAATCACGAACAGACATACAGAATATCAATATACAGCCCACACTTACGTTAAAGCTTTCTCCCTTCTCACTAACACCCAGTACATCAGCCATCTTTGCACAGCAGGGTTCAACACAACAGAATCAGCATCTACCACCCTGTTGTCTTGAGACGCAGAGAACGTGCTGTAAATTACACTGCATATAAAATGATACCACACAATTATAGAACCTCCCTCCACCTCCTCCTCCACCTCCCTCCATCTCCACCTCCCTACACCTCCAACTCCTCCTCCTCCTCCTCCTCCACCTCCCTCCACCTCCTCCTCCACCACCTCCACCTCCTCCACCACCTCCACCTCCTACTCCTCCACCTCCACCTCCCTCCACCTCCACCTCCCTCCACCTCCTCCTCAACCTCCACCTCCCTCCACCTCCTCCTCCATCTCCACCTCCCTACACCTCCACCTCCTCCTCCTCCTCCTCCTCCACCTACACCTCCACCTCCTACTCCTCCTCCTCCTCCTCCACCTCCACCTCCCTCCACCTCCTCCTCCTCCTCCACCTCCTCCACCACCTCCACCTCCTCCACCACCTCCACCTCCTACTCCTCCACCTCCATCTCCCTCCACCTCCTCCTCCATCTCCACCTCCCTCCACCTCCACCTCCCTCCACCTGCTCCTCCACCTCCCTCCACCTCCCTCCTCCACCTCCACCTCCTCCACCTCCACCTCCCTCCACCTCCTCCTCCACCTCCACCTCCCACCACCTCCTGCTCCACCTACACCTCCATCTCCACCTCCCTCCTCCTCCATCTCTCACGTTCACAAAACCTGTAGTGTACTGTGTGTGTGTGTGTGTCTATATGTGTGTGTGTGTGTGTGTGTGTGTGTGTGTGTGTGTGTGTGTGTGTGTGTGTGTGTGTGTGTGTGTGTGTGTGTGTGTGTGTGTGTGTGTGTGTGTGTGTATCCAGTAGTTGTCTGGTCCTGTATGGCTCAGTTGGTAGGCGATGGTGCTTGTAACACCAGGATTGTGGGATTGATTCCTGAAGCTGCTCACATGTAAAATGTATTCATGCACGAATGTAAGTCGCTCTGGATAAAAGTGTTTGCTAAATGGCAACCTATTCTCTTTACAGTGCATTACTTTTGACTTGGGCCCATAAGAGGCAGCACTCTCTTACATGTCTGACCAGTCAGTAACCGCAGGGCTCATCATCATGTGGTCTGACCATTAACGTTAATCTCCTCCCTCCCTATTGACCATCTATCTCAGCCAGGGAAACCACTGCCAGCCCCACGGACATGCACGTCTTCCAAAAAGCTCTCACAGTCTCATGTGTTTGGTTCATTCTCTGTATCGTTCCAAGGTTAAGTTTAGGCATTAACTCAGAATGATCAAGGTAAGGGTTAAGGTTTGGAATAAGTAAAAAACAACTCTCTACAGCTGCATTCGAAAATGCAACCTTTGGAACCAGAGGGAAATACTCCACAATGCCCTAAAAGCGCTCACCGTTGCCCCCTAGTGGCCAGTTTCCACATCATCCCCTGATGTCCTCAGACATGGAGGGACGCCGAATATTGACTTCTATCATGGGTTACCTACACACACACACACACACACACACACATAGGTGTGTCACCACACTGTGTTGATCTATAGTCAATATAGTCAATTGGCTGTGTAGGTTTCTCTATGACTTACATGTGAAAGGCTGTATAACTGATAGGGTTTGTCTTAGCTATCCACCTAATTTTCAAACGGTGCTATTGGGCACAGCCAAACAAAGGAAGTGAAGGATTCGACTTCAGCGTTATGTGCCTACCGAAGCCTGTAAATGATTTGAAAGAGTCCATTTAAAGAAAAGTCAAGTAAAGTAAGTGTATAAGTGTAATTTCATATGTACATCATTCAAGTTCACTAATGTTAGCTAGACTTACTAGTAGGCTAGTTCTGTTGTAATAATAACATTAGCTGGACCTGTTAGTTAGCTAACGTTAACTGGCTGGCTCGCTAACACGTTATGTGTATGCTCTCCACTTTCTGGAGGACTGAGTTGGACCAGACAGTACTGGCAAAAAGTGCTCTTCACTGACGAGTCGCAGTTTTGTCTCACCAGGGGTGATGGTTGGATTTGCGTTACACCGAGGCCTGTACTCTGGAGTGGGGACAATTTGGAGATGGAGGGTCCATCATGGTCTGGGATGGTGGGTCACAGCATCATCGGAAAGAGCTTGTTGTCATTGCAGGCAATCTCAATGCTGTGCGTTACAGGGAAGACATCCTCCTCCTCATGTGGTACCCTTCCTGCAGGCTCATCCTGACATGACCCTCCAGCATGACAATGCCACCAGCCATACTGCTCATTCTGCGTGTGATTTCCTGCAAGACAGGAATGTCAGTGTTCTGCAATGGCCAGCGAAGAGCCCAGATCTCAATCCCATTGAGCACATCTGGAACCTGTTGGATCGGAGGGTGAGGGCTAGGGCCATTCCCCCCAGAAATGTCCGGGAACTTGCAGGTGCCTTGGTGGAAGAGTGGGGTAACATCTCACAGCAATAACTGGCAACAGTGGTGCAGTCCATGAGGAGGAGATGCACTGTGGTACTTAATGCTGCTGGTGGCCACACTAGATACTGACTATTTTGGATTTTGACCCCCCCTTTGATTAATTAGGGACACATTATTCCATTTATGTTAGTCACATGTCTGTGGAACTTGTTCAGTTTATGTCTCAGTTGTTGAATCGTGTTACACATGTTTAGTTTGCTGAAAATGAATGCAGTTGACAGTGAGAGGACGTTTATTGTTTTGTTGAGTTTAGCTAGCCAATGTTAGCCAGTTAGCTTGGGTGCTTGACTGTAGTTGTGAAGTCAGCTTTCATCAACTTTCAAAGCAGAATTACTTTCTCATTGTTTCCTCAAATGCAGTGTATGATATACCATTTTGTGGCTCTGAGTCTCTACTTTTATCCAATGTAAAAAATAACATACATTCAAATGTTGCTACGTAAGACCAAATCCAGGTGGTGAGCCACATTTCACTGCAGCTAATGTAGAAGGAAAAGCTGTGTAAATTTGCCAATACTGTGCCAAATCATATGTGAAGAATACAACAGTGATGCAGAATCATCTGGCCATCTGACAGTCTCCTGGAGGGGAAGGAGTCTCTCCATGAAATGGCCATATCACAGTCTGCCGATATGGACAGCCCCATCAAAAGGATCCTCCTGGATGATGTATTTTGGGAGACTGTGGAAAGCAGCCTGAAACTCCTGAAACCTATAGCAGTAGCCATTGCACAGATTGAGGGAGACAATTCCATCCTGTCTGATGTGCAGACTCTGCTTGCAGATGTAAGAGAAGAAATCCGTACTGCCCTGTAGTTCTGAAATACATAAAAAAAAAGTGAACACTTCTGCCTGAAGCCCATACACATATACATGTTGGACCCCAAGTATGCTGGCAAGAGCATCCTGTCTGGTTCAGAGATCAACAAGGCCTATGGTGTCATCACTACCATGTCTCTCCACCTCGGCCTGGATGAGGGCAGGGTTCTTGACAGTCCGGCGAAGTACACTTCGAAGCAAGGGCTTTGGGATGGAGTTGCAATATGGCAGCCGTGCCAACATATCTCATCAGCCACCTAATGGAAGGGACTTCGTGGATCTGAGGCTCTTTCCCCTGTTTCTTCCATCATCCTCCAAATCCCACCAACATCAGCCGCCTCAGAGCGCAACTGGTCCTTGTTTGGGAACACACACACCAAAGCACGCAACAGGCTGACCAATACAAGGGTTGAAAAATTGGTGGCTATCCGGGCAAATTTGAGGCTTTTTGAGCCTGACAACGAGCCATCTTCAACAAGGTTGGAACATGACAGTGAAGATGAGGCCTCAGAGTCTGACGTTCAAGAGGTGGACATTGAGGAGGTCCAGGGAGAAGACATGGAAGCCTGAGAGGAAGACAACCAAAGCTTTAGTTTCTAGACTATCATTTTACAGATGTTTGTTGAAAACGTTTTTTGGGAGATGTGATGGATCATTGGGGATCATTCAATATTTCCTTTCTTTTGTTCAGTGAAATCATCCCATGTGAAGAGTCAACTCATTTAATTAAAGTTCAATTCGTAACTAAATTATTATTTTTTTTCTATTGGAAGGATTTAATAATTTGCATGTATGTCTACTTATGATAAGGTACAATGTTTATGTTTCTGTCTCCATATGATATGGTAAATATATCCTATGCAAAAAAACAGTTACATTTAAATGGTATTAATATTCGTTTGCATATATTTTCATTAATTCCCATATGTTCCCGTTAATTCCCATATACCCTCTGTAGGAATGGTTCTACATGGAACCGGAAAGGGTTCTACCTGCAACCAAAAAGGGTTTTCCTATGGGGACAGCTGAAGAACCCGTTCTGGTTTTAGATAGCATATTTTTTTTCTAAGAGTGTACCAAACCATCTGCTCTGCATTTAAATGTCTGACTATCCCTCCTACCGACTCATTGCTCTCTTAGACTCTGATGAGATAGCATCCAGGCCAAAACCTCAATCCTCTAAACTGAAGGTTCGATTTGACTTCTGCATCTCTTGCTTCCTCCTCTTCTTGTCTCTGTGGTCTGATAGTATCGATTGGCCATTTGGAGCCAAGGAAATCCAAAGAGACAGGAATAATTACAAGGAGATAAGGCAATCTACTGCAATTAACCTCTGTTCTTCCCCAACGGCCGAGACCAACCCAGGCCTGCCAGGGCCGTAGCCCATCTGAATCTCACTTTTAAATAGAAAATAAATTACCTACCAAAACCAAGCTGTCTCCTACACAGCCACCACCGCATGCATGCACGCACACACGCACACACACACACACACACACACACACACACACACACACACACACACACACACACACACACACACACACACACACACACACACACACACACACACACACACACACACACACACACACACACACATCACCACATGACACCACCGCCACCGCCACGTCACTATAAAAGAACAATAAAGCAGGGATGAATTCTAACTCCTGCTTCCCCTTATCAGTAAAGGGACATATTTTAACTGTGGCATTATATGACTATTGAACTAAATTAATTGTTAAAGTTGGGTTTTGATCCGTGGTTATAGATCTGTGTGTTTAAAAAAAAAAAGAAGCTTTGTGACAGAGGTAACATTAAAGTTATTGTTAGACATTTTGTAAAGTGGCAGGGGTCCTTCTGAAAGATGTTTCTTTGAAAAAGGGATTAATTAATTAAAAAAATACATCTTGTCAAGACATTCGGTCTAAACAGCCTGTTCAAAAAGGTAAGGAATTATCTTTAAATGTCAGAGACAAAGTTTTACGTCGTGAAAAGCCAAAGCCATTTTAGTGACCTAAGTACCAACGATTTTTATTAACCTGGGCTCTAATCAATGAAACGCTTAAGATAGAATGTTAACGACAGAAAGTCCTTCTTATACAAGATCATGTGTTTTCAATAGCCTACCTGGACAAGTGAAGGTACTAGACAGGTCTGCCCAGCTCTGAAGGGTAACATATTAGTTCTGTGTCCTGGGATTAGGTCAAAGGTCAAATTGAAAAATGGGGCAAGAAAGAGGAGATTTCACCTTCTACTGTATTAGACAGAAATAAACACACACACACACACACACACACACACACACACACACACACACACACACACACACACACACACACACACACACACACACACACACACACACACACAACCTGTTTATTTCAACTTCTGTAGCATCAACACTCTCTCACTCTCTGTCTCTCTGTCTCTCTGTCTCTCTCTCTCTCTCTCTCTTTATAGCTGTTGTTTATTTCAGAATAACACATTTCAGCCAAATTTATAGCAGATTTCCGCAATATCAGGCCTATGGCTCCCTATCCCCTGGTGGAGCGAACGAGGGAGAACTTTTATCACTTATCTCAGAAAACTTTCAAGACAGTTTTCCTCTCCCAGCGCTTTGCTTTTCTATGCCTGTTACCCCAGTTCCATATTATAGCCTGTTTCCAACGGTCCCATATTATATCCTGTTACCCCCCAGTTCCATATTATAGCCTGTTACCCCAGTTCCATATTATAGCCTGTTACCCCAGTTCCATATTATAGCCTGTTTCCCCCCAGTTCCATATTATAGCCTGTTTCCCCAGTTCCATATTATAGCCTGTTTCCCCAGTTCCATATTACAGCCTGGTTACCCAGTTCCATATTATAGCCTGTTTCCCCAGTTCCATATTATAGCCTGTTTCCCCAGTTCCATATTATAGCCTGGTTACCCAGTTCCATATTACAGCCTGGTTACCCAGTTCCATATTATAGCCTGTTTCCCCAGTTCCATATTATAGCCTGTTTCCCCCCAGTTCCATATTATAGCCTGTTTCCCCAGTTCCATATTATAGCCTGTTTCCCCAGTTCCATATTATAGCCTGTTTCCCCAGTTCCATATTACAGCCTGGTTACCCAGTTCCATATTATAGCCTGTTTCCCCAGTTCCATATTATAGCCTGTTTCCCCCCAGTTCCATATTATAGCCTGTTTCCCCAGTTCCATATTATAGCCTGTTTCCCCCCAGTTACATATTATAGCCTGTTTCCCCCCAGTTCCATATTATAGCCTGTTTCCCCCCAGTTCTATATTATAGCCTGTTTCCCCGCAGTTCCATATTATAGCCTGTTTCCCCCCAGTTCCATATTATAGCCTGTTTCCACCCAGTTCCATATTATAGCCTGTTTCCACCCAGTTCCATATTACAGCCTGGTTACCCAGTTCCATATTATAGCCTGTTTCCCCCCAGTTCCATATTACAGCCTGGTTACCCAGTTCCATATTATAGCCTGTTTCCCCCCAGTTCCATATTACAGCCTGGTTACCCAGTTCCATATTTTAGCCTGTTTCCCCCCAGTTCCATATTATAGCCTGTTTCCCCAGTTCCATATTATAGCCTGTTTCCCCCCAGTTCCATATTACAGCCTGGTTACCCAGTTCCATATTATAGCCTGTTTCCCCCCAGTTCCATATTACAGCCTGGTTACCCAGTTCCATATTTTAGCCTGTTTCCCCCCAGTTCCATATTATAGCCTGTTTCCCCCCAGTTCCATATTATAGCCTGTTTCCCCAGTTCCATGTTGTAGCTTGTTTCCCCAGTTCCATGTTATAGCCTGGTTCCCCAGTTCCATGTTGTAGCTTGTGAGGTTGAAAACAAGTCTGAACTTATTTGAAAGGGAATTTGAATAAGCATAGGGTCACCCTGCAGGTAATTAACAAGGGGATGGGGTGAAAGAGAGGAGAGGATGAGAGAGAAAGGGATGAAACCAGAGTGGGAGGAAATAGAGAGGGAGAGGCTGTGGGTTTGATTCATCTCCCATTTGAACCACCCGTTGTAGAGCTGGAGAGAGAAAGAGGGAGAGAGAGAGAGAAAGAGAAGCTATGTTAAAAGAGACCGCCTCTAGCCAGCCTGCTGGGGAGAGTGAACAACCCAGTGTAGTGTAAGTAGCATACTGCACAATGTACTCTACACAAACCCTCATACCATCCATAAAGCCATTTCAAATCTGTTTCTCTCGTTTTCAGCAGGGACTATCTCTTTCATCACTCCCTTCCCTCCCCCCCCCCCCCCCCCCCCCCCCCCCCTCTGTTCAACAGAAATACGTCAATTCCCTAAATATCCATGTCCCCCCCCCAACAACAACAATCCTTTAGAGTCATTTTTTTACATTTCATCATCAACTGAAATGGAAATACACTGACTCTATGTCCGTGGCTAGCTGTGAATGTCTCTGAAGAAAGACAGATTATTTCAGAGGGTTGCGGTGGGTAACACAGCAGGAGAAATCACAGTAAAATAGCCTATAGTCACAGCTCAAACCAACACAAAGCACAGACAGACCAATACTAGTAAACAACAAGCAAAAAGAATCCCTGCTTGAACACAGTCTCAGCCAATCAGCATCCAGGATCAGCTAACCTACGTATAAAATGTGTTAAACCTTATGACTAAGGACTTTGTAAATGTGCAAACAGCTATGCATTTAATTGAGGCTTTAATTTAAACATTGACAGGAAGGAGTCCTATGGCCCTGCAGCGAGGCAGACCGAGGGGCTGTCCTCCTGACTCCTGTCTGACTGATCTGATCCTGAATCATTTAATGCTGACATCGCTCATCTGACATCCATGGTCTAGCCTGGGTAGTTCTGCTGGCACTTCGCCCCCTCCCTGTTCCTCACAGAGTTGTTTGCCTTCTAGGGTGGAGTCAGTCGACTCCCACAGAGAAAGACAGATTAGGGGGTAGTGCATAGGGGGTAGGGAGTAAAAAAAGCAGGGAGACTAGTGGTAGTGTATGGGGGGTAGGGGGTAAGACAAGCAGGGAGCCTAGTGGAAGTGTATGGGGGTAAGACAAGCAGGGAGCTTAGTGGTAGTGTATGGGCGTCAGTGGACAAGGCGCTGACTCAGTGTTAGTGAGAATGAGCATGAGTGTCATCGCTGTGTGTGTGATGTTAGTGATGCGTGGGTCAGCTGTTTGTTCACCCGCACCCACTCGCCCAAAGTGGAAATCTGAGGCCAGCATTCGAACCTAAACCGCTTCTATAGAAAATGCACAGTAGGCTACAGTCAGAGACGGTGCAATCATTGTTTTGACATGGGTTGCAGGATATTTTTTCGGCCTAATTTAGATATTTCACAAATCATTTTTTGATGTCGTAGCTTCTCTTTTGTCATTATAATATAATGATTATATATGTTGCCCTAGAAGACTTATGTTTGTATAACGCCTCACAATCATCACACATAACATAACCGGCTGCACTGCTAATGTACAATCCTCTATTAGAACTTCACCAAATATTTCCCAAACATGACTTTTCTGGCCCTCGCTTCTCTTTATTTTCAACTCTCCATTTCGCAGCTTTTCTCTTATTAAATTAAACTTATTACCACAACAGAAACATTGTTCTTTTTGCCTCAGTGGATTGAGTAAAATGTTCCTGCCCATAACCAAAAGCATTTGGTATTGGCGTGTGGACAATTTGGCGCGCCTAGGCTTCAGTTACACCCCAAAGCTTAGTGGTACGCATTAATGCCAGATAACCATAAATGAGGAAAGAAAAACCTCAATGTAGCTCAGCCTATAGATATAAATTGCACAAGAATGACACATTTATAGATTTTCTGAAGAGTATGGTTTTTCTTTTAATTCAACCCACACAATATTTAATGACCCTATGAGTCAACCCGCGCCTCACTCGTACTTGTGTGTCTCTGTTTGTATTTGTGTGTTTGGAAATGGTAGTAGGTGTAGTAGGTGTAGGGTGTTAGTGGACAAGGCTGTGTGTGAGAATGAGCAAATGTGATGTCAGCCGTCATTGCTGTTTGTGTGTGTGTGTGTGTGTGTGTGTGTGTGTGTGTGTGTGTGTGTGTGTGTGTGTGTGTGTGTGTGTGTGTGTGTGTGTGTGTGTGTGTGTGTGTGTGTGCGTGTGCGTGCGTGTGTGCGTGCGTGTGTGTGTGTGCTCAGTGACATGTCCACGCAGCATGGTACCTGACAGCTCATCAGGAGGCATGTGACACGGGGTGAAGCAGAGATTCAGTGACTTGCGAATGTATTCACCCCCCTTGGCATTTTTCCTATTTTGTTGCCTTACAACCTGGAATTAAAATATATTTTTTGGGGGAGGGGGGTTTGTATCATTTGATTTACACCACACCACTTTGAAGATGGAATATATTTTTTTGTGAAACAAATAAGAAATAAGACAAAAAAACGGAAAACTTGAGCATGCATATCTATTCACCCCCCAATGTCAATAATTTGTAGAGCCACCTTTTGCAGCAATTACGGCTGCAAGTCTCTTGGGGTCTCTATAAGCTCAAGGCAAAACTGCTCCAGCTCCTTCAAGTTAGATGGGTTCAGCTGGTGTACAGCAATCTTTAAGTCAAAGCACAGATTGTCAATTGGATTGAGGTCTGGGCTTTGACTAGGTCATTCCAAGACATTTAAATGTTTCCCCTTAAACCACTCGAGTGTTGTTTTAGCAGTATGTTTAGGGTCAATGTCCTGCTGGAAGGTGAACCTCCACCCCGGTCTCAAATCTCTGGAAGACTGAAACAGTTTTCCCTCAAGTAATTTCCCTGTATTTAGCGCCATCCATCATTCCTTAAATTCTGACCAGTTTCCCAGTCCCTGCAGATGACAAACATCCCCACAGCATGATGGTGCACCACCATGCTTCACTGTGGGGATGGTCTTCTCGGGGTGATGAGAAGTGTTGGGTTTGCGCCAGAAATCGTGTTTTTCTTGACTGCCAAAAAGCTACATTTTAGTGTTATCTGACCAGAGTACCTTCTTCCATATGTTTGGGGAATCCCCCACATGCCTTTTGGTGAACACCAAATATGTTTCCTTATTTTTTTCTTTAAGCAATGGCTTTTTTTCTGGCCACTCTTCCATTAAGCCCAGCTCTGTGGTTTGTACGGCTTAAAGTGGTAATATGGACAGATACTCCAATCTCTGCTGTTGAGCTTTGCAGCTCCTTCAGGGTTATCTTTGGTCTCTTTGTTGCCTCTCTGATTAATGCCCTCCTTGCCTGGTCTGTGAGTTTTGGTGGGCGGTCCTCTCATGGCAG
Source organism: Oncorhynchus mykiss (assembly GCF_013265735.2). Taxonomy (NCBI): domain Eukaryota; kingdom Metazoa; phylum Chordata; class Actinopteri; order Salmoniformes; family Salmonidae; genus Oncorhynchus; species Oncorhynchus mykiss. Next base: position 37,881,246 of record NC_048584.1, read on the forward strand.
GTTTGTTATTGTGCCATATTCTTTCTATTTTTTTATAATGGATTTAATAGTGCTCCGTGGGATGTTCAAAGATTGGGATAATTTTTTATAACCCAACCCTGATCTGTACTTCTCCACAACTTTGTCCCTGACCTTTTTGAAGAGCTCCTTGTTCTTCATAGTGCCGCTTGCTTGGTGGTACCCCTTGCTTAGTGGTGTTGCAGACTCTGGGTCCTTTCAGAACATGTGTATATATACTGAGATCATGTATCAGATCATGTGATACTTAGATTGCAGACAGGTGGACTTTATTTAACTAATTATGTGACTTCTGAAGGTAATTGGTTGCACCAGATCTTATTTAGGGGCTTCATAGCAAAGGGGGTGAATACATATTCACGCACCACTTTCAGTTTTTGTGAATTTTTTAAACAAGTAATTATTTAAATTTCACTTCACCAATTTTGACTATTTTGTGTATGTCCGTTACATGAAATCCAAATAAAAATCCATTTAAATTACAGGTTGTAATGCAACAAAATAGGAAAAATGCCAAGGAGGATGAATACTTTTGCAAGGCACTGTAAAGCTCTGACACACACACACACACACACACACGGACACGCACACGCACACGCACACACACACACAGCGGTGACACTCAGGAGAGTCTTGTTAAAGTGCACGTTAGGGGAGATGGGACTCAGCTGTAATCGGGGGATTCTAACATGTATTGACTCATGGGTGAAATTGAAAACTTCTGTAAATTTGCAGAAATTTCTAAAAACACGTTTTCACTCTGTGATTATGCGGTGTTTTGTGTAGATGGGCGAGAGACACATTTTTTTTATTTAATCCAGTTTGAAATCAGGCTGTAATAGAACATACTGTGGAATAAGTCAAAATGTACTCTCTGAAGGCATATCTAAGTATAGGTGATCAAATACTTACATCATGCAATAAAATGTAAATGAATTACTTAAAAATCCTACAATGTGATTTTCTGGATTTCTGTTTTAGATTCCGTCTCTCACTGTTAAAGTGTACCTATGATAAAAAATTACAGACCTCTGCATGCTTTGTAAGTAGGAAAACCTGCAAAATCGGCAGTGTATCAAATACTTGTTCTCCCCACTGTACATGCAAACACAAACATATAAATAACTATGACCTCATACAGACGATGGTACAGCTACAAGAGACGGGACAGAAAAAGGAGGTGAGGAAAGAGGCCGCTGTTCTGCTTAGATGCTCGGTGACAGCGAGGCCAGACACACACACACACACACACACACACACACACACACACACCGCTAAGTCCAGTTGGGTTCGGCTCAGACTTTCAAACCACGGGGAGCGTTGTCCGTTGTTAATCTCCATGGCGACGGTTGAGTGACAGGAGCAGCGGCTAAACACAGCGTACCGAATAGGACAACCCAGCTGTCAACACGCCGACCCCTCAGCACTCTCAATCCCCTCTGTCAAGACCATCATGCACCTCTGCTCTGAAAACCAACTGAAACTAGGCTCTCTGCTGCTCTCTTTCTCTGAGGTGTTTCTAAACAGATAACCTCTCTGTGTGTGTGTGTGTGTGTGTGTGTGTGTGTGTGTGTGTGTGTGTGTGTGTGTGTGTGTGTGTGTGTGTGTGTGTGTGTGCGTGTGTGCGTGTGTGCGTGTGTGCGGTGTGTCTTTTGTGCATGTCTGTACGTGTGTGTAATAGAGAGAGGCTCTGCGTGTCATCCTTCTTTCAGTAGAGGAGTGTGATGATGGAGTGATGAAGGAGAAGAGACTGATATCCTCAAGATCAACACTGAGCTCTCCTCATCATCTTGACCCAGTGTGAGATCACACACAGGGGGTCACACAATCACTGACCTGAACACACACACACACACATACACACACTTACACACAAAATCCTTGCCCTGCAGAGCATCACTGTCCAAACTTGACCAAAGGAGGAGAAGAGCAGAGGAGAGATATACATACAGTGGGGATAACAAGTATTTGATACACTGCTGATTTTGCAGGTTTTCCTACTTACAAAGCATGTAGAGGTCTGTAATTTATCATAGGTAGAATTCAGCTGTGAGAGACGGAATCTAAAACAAAAATGCAGAAAATCACATTGTATGATTTTTACGTAATTCATTTGCATTACAGACCTCTACATGCTTTGTAAGTAGGAAAATACTGTATGAAATACTTGTTCTCCCCACTGTAGGTGTTTATAGTCAGATGTGTTCACTGAATAAAAAGTGTGCAAAGGGCAGTAGTTTGTCAACTAAATAAATGTTGAAATAATTCTACAACGGATTTGCTTGAATTACAAGCTCCATGTATCTGTTCACCACAGTAGGCAGGAAAAACCATCATTTTACCTCTGTAGCACACCTTGTCTTTTCCTATTTTACAATAAAATATATAGGTTTTATTTCACCTTTATTTAACTCGGCAAGTCAGTTAAGAATACATTCTTATTTACAATGACGGACCTACTACCCCGTCCAAACCCAGACGACGCTGGGCCAAATGTGCGCCGCCCTACGGTCCTCCCAATCACGGCCGGTTGTGATACAGCCTGGATTTTGACCAGGGACTGTAGTGACAAGATGCAGTGTCTTAGACCGCTGCTCCACTCAGGAGACCATTAAAAGCTATTGATTTCAGTCTTCCCAAGGCATCCCACATAACATCGATTCCCTATGGGTCCGTGCCCAAAGTTGTACACCTTATATCTAAAAGTAACGTTTTGTAATAATGCATTGGAAGAACATACACCAATGTCTATAAATAGTTACAGGAAAGTAGGAATTATCCAAAGAAACGGGATGCCCCGCCAACCCCCAGAATCACAGAAAAATTCAACCCTCGTTAAGTCTACCTGGTGCGTAATGTGAACATCCAAAAGGACTCTCTCTGCAGTTCTTTCAATATTGTCACCTCTACGTTTAGCCAAACCATTTCTATACCAGTACACTGTAAGTTGTCTGTTCTATGGCCCGCTTCCATAAAATGTCGGACAACAGAATAGGCAATATCACAGCTCTTAATGTTGATTTATTTTTCCTTCTCCGGGATGTCTGACCAATGTAACATTTATTTTTATAGGGACAGAAACAACAAAGAAAATAACAAATAAACAACATGTTATTCCAGGTTATACAGGAGTTTATATTGTATTTAAGGTTGGTGATGGGACACTTAAAATGATCCGCTTTTACCATGTGTCTACAGGAAGTACAACATGAAAACACGTTTACCTTTTATGGATGACTGTTTTTTAGAATGTCAGCTTTAACTAGTTGTTTTTGTAGCTACCCTCCCTGATGTCGGTAACACACACAGCGAACTGGACACAACTGGCTATCAGAGGCCTGAAGGGAACACAACTGGTCAGCTGTAGCGCTACAGAGTATCTCAAATTGTCCCGACAAGCCTCTAGCAACAGGCCCACTGGAGAACACACCGCAAAAAAAAAATGCATCAAACTTAATAAATGACCCCCATACTATCCCTGCAGTGTCCACAGTTAATGCAGCTCTGGAGGCTAAAAACTCTTCATGGACGCTCGACGGTGTGACGCCTGGATGTACGGCCGCTACAAAGCTACGGTCCCAAGGTCTGTCTGTATGTCTGTCAGTCTGTCTGTGGGGACCTGAACATTCTCTCTCTCTCTCTTTTATTTATATATATATATATATATATATATATATATATATATATATATAGCAGCATCAGTCTAGATGACAGAGCGCTGGCCCTGATGCTAAGTGGAGGCTAGTAGGGCTGCGTCCTTATATCATCCATCCAGGGAACTCCCTCGGGGCAGCTCAGCACACGGTACACCCAGGAAACAGCTCTCGTTCCTGGGTAGAAGAGGGGAGGAGGGCGGGGTTGGCCGGAGGTTGAGGAAAGATCTCCATGAGATTTGTTTTATAGCAGAGGGGTTCAGTGCACAACTTTCTGTCCTCGAATCTTACTGGTTTTTCCTTTTCCCTGGTTTTAATTGATCAATTAGTGTTACTGATTGATTAACTGGTTGACAGGGATGATTAAAATCCACATTTCAGACTTGGAAGATTTCTGCAAACCTGGTTCTTAATCTTTTTTTTTCTGGATTAGGTGCAGGGTAAAGCCAGCCCAGGGGCCCTATGCGGCTCGCGACCTGATTCAATATGGCCCGCAGAATCATGCTCAGATCACTTAAAGAATTTGCGATGGTAAAGTTTTGAAAAACACATTTGTTATTCAAATGAAAAGTCCCAATGAATACTCACCTTTGTGTAATGATTTATCTCCCACCGCTTGTGGGACATTTATTATGACAGGCACGTATAAATAACGAGTGACTGACAGGTTGACACACATGTCACAGTTAGTAGCTGGCAAGAAATTGTTCAAAAAATACATTTTTCAAATATTTAAAATAAAAGGAAAGCAGAAAACAAATGTAGGATGTTCCAGCAAGACTGGACATCCAAATATTTCTTTATTAAGGTATCAGGGAAAGCTGTGTGCTTAGTGTGCAAAGAGAGCATCGCTGTCTTGAAGACTACAACTTGTCCCAACACTTCCAGACGACGCAGGCAGAGAAATATAGGAATTTGTCTTCTGAGTAGAGGGCAAGTGCATCAAAAGAGTTGCTTTCTCAATTGTAAAAGAAGATTTTTTTTTTCTCACAAAACTGCATTCAGCAAATGACGGAATTGCGAGAGCTATCTATGTACTGTCCCACAAAAATTGCTAATCACAGCAAGCCATTCAATGAGGGCGAATTCAATAAAGAATGTGTCACGACTTCCGCCGAAGTTGGCTCTCCTGCCTGTTCGGGCGGTGCTCGGCGGCCGTCGTCACCGTCCTACTAGCCACCATCGATCCCTTTTTCGTTTGTCTGTTGGTTTTGTCTTATTAGTTTCACCTGTGTGTATTTTAGTTTATTGACGTCCTTATTTATAGTAGGTTGTCCCGCCCTTGTTTCGTGCGGGATTGTTTTGGTTTCATGTATTTTAGTGAATACGTATTGTGTTATTTGCTCCGATATATCTTAATCCTGTGTTGGATTATTTCACCCTGTTTTCGGGTTTTTCAGTGTTTGTTCCGGAGAATAAACTATCGACTCACTGCACCTGCTCTCTGCGCTTGATTCCACCTACCTTGTTAATACGTGACAGAATCCCGCACCCCGTATGGAATCAGCAGGAGCAGCCGCGTCTCCTCTCCCATCGATGGAGGAGAGAGTCCTCCACCACACCAGCGTGCTCCATCGGATTGGTTCTGCCATGGACCAAATGATGGAGAGGATGGATCGATGGGAGAGGAGTGGTCTTCCCACATCATCGCTAGCACCCCCTTCTCCAGCACCTCCTGTTCCTACGACCACATCTGGCTCCGGGGCTCTGCGGTTGACACTCCCACGGGAGTATGACGGAACGGCGGCTGGGTGCCAGGGTTTCCTCCTTCAACTGGAGCTATACCTGGCTACCGTGCGTCCTGCTCCCTCTGGAGAGGAGAGCGTGAGCGCCCTCGTCTCCTGCTTGACTGGGCGAGCCCTCGAGTGGGCCAACGCAGTATGGAATGGCCCGGACTCGGCGAGGGATAATTACCCAGAGTTCACCCGCCGATTCCGAGCTGTTTTTGACCATCCACCAGAGGGTCGGGCGGCGGGTGAACGGCTGTTCCACCTGCGGCAGGAGACGAGGAGCGCTCAGGACTTTGCTCTGGAGTTCAGGACCTTGGCCGCAGGAGCAGGATGGAACGACAGGGCCTTGGTCGACCATTTCAGATGCAGTCTCAGGGAGGACGTCCGCAGGGAGCTGGCATGTCGGGACACCACCTGCACACTGGATGAGCTCATTGACTTGGCTATCCGTCTCGACAATCTGCTGGCTGCTCGCGGGCGTTCGGATCAGGCCCTGTCGTTTCCACTTCCCAGCCCTCCTGCCCCTATCCCTATGGAATTAGGAGGGGCAGCTTCGAGGGAGACCGGAGGAGGAGTGTCCTCCTGCACCAGTTGTGGTCGACGAGGGCACACGTCAGACCGGTGCTGGAGGAACTCGTCTGGGAGTCGGGAGGGCAGGCGGAGCACTGCTCGATCACCCCAGGTGAGTAAGCACCAGACTCACCCAGAGCCTCCTGTCGGTCATGTGTATGTTTTGATTTCTTTCCCTGGGTTTTTTCCCTCTCTACAGCATAAGGCGCTAGTCGATTCAGGCGCAGCTGGGAATTTCATGGATCGTGGGCTTGCGTTAAGGCTAGGGATTCCCCTGGTGTCGGTAGATCAACCTTTCCCCGTGCACTCATTAGATAGCCGACCATTAGGGTCAGGAGTGATTAGGGAGGCTACGGTGCCACTGGACATGGTAACGCAGGGGGATCATAAGGAGCAGATTAGTCTGTTCCTTATAGATTCACCTGCGTTTCCGGTGGTGTTGGGGGTTCCCTGGTTAGCTCAACACAACCCGGTGATTTCCTGGCGACAGGGGGCTCTTAAGGGGTGGTCAGAGGAGTGTTCAGGTAGGTGTAGAGGAGTTGCCGTTGGTGCGACTACGGTGGAGAGTCCAGACCAAGTTTCCACCGTGCGCATTCCCTCTGAATATGCCGATTTGGCTATCGCCTTCAGTAAAAAGAAGGCGACCCAATTACCACCTCATCGTCGAGAGGACTGCGTGATAAACCTTCTGGAGAACGCTGCACTTCCTAGGAGTCACGTGTATCCATTGTCCCAGGAGGAGACGGTAGCGATGGAAACATACGTTACTGAATCACTGAGACAGGGGTACATTCGGCCCTCCGCATCACCCGTCTCCTCGAGCTTCTTTTTTGTGAAGAAGAAGGATGGAGGTCTGCGTCCGTGCATTGATTATAGAGGTCTAAATTCCATCACAGTGGGGTTTAGTTACCCACTACCTCTCATCGCCACGGCGGTGGAATCATTTCACGGGGCGCGCTTCTTCACAAAACTGGACCTGAGGAGCGCGTATAATCTGGTGCGTATCCGGGGAGGGGATGAGTGGAAAACTGCATTCAGTACTACATCTGGTCATTATGAGTACCGCGTCATGCCATACGGGTTGAAGAATGCTCCAGCCGTTTTCCAATCCTTCGTAGACGAGATTCTCCGAGACCTGCTCGGGCAGGGAGTGGTAGTGTACATCGATGACATCTTGATCTATTCTGCCACACGCGCGGCGCATGTGTCTCTGGTGCGTAAGGTACTTGGGCGACTGCTGGAGCATGATCTGTATTGCAAGGCGGAGAAATGTGAGTTTTTCAAACAGTCCGTTTCCTTCCTGGGATATCGTATTTCCACCTCTGGGGTGGTGATGGAGGATGACCGCGTTACAGCCGTGCGTAATTGGCCGACTCCGACCACGGTGAAAGAGGTGCAGCGGTTTTTAGGGTTTGCCAATTACTACCGGAGGTTTATCCGGGGTTTTGGTCAGGTAGCTGCTCCCATCACCTCGCTGCTGAAGGGAGGACCGGTGCGCTTGCGCTGGTCAGCAGAGGCGGGCAGAGCATTCACTCGTTTGAAGGAGCTGTTCACCAATGCACCCGTGTTGGCGCATCCGGACCCCTCTTTAGCGTTCATAGTGGAGGTGGATGCGTCCGAGGCTGGGGTCGGAGCCGTGCTGTCCCAACGCTCGGGCGTGCCACCCAAACTTCGCCCTTGTGCTTTCTTTTCGAGCAAGCTCAGCCCAGCAGAGCGAAACTATGATGTGGGGGACCGGGAGTTGTTAGCTGTAGTCAAGGCTCTGAAGGTGTGGAGACATTGGCTTGAGGGGGCTAAACACCCTTTTCTCATCTGGACTGACCATCGTAATCTCGAGTATATCCGGGCAGCGAAGAGAATGAATCCACGTCAGGCTAGATGGGCCATGTTTTTTACCAGATTCCGGTTTACCCTCTCATACCGGCCCGGCTCCCAAAACACCAAGGCCGACGCGCTGTCCCGCCTCTATGATACCGAGGAGCGGCCCGTTGAGCCAACTCCCATCATTTCACCGTCATGTCTCGTGGCACCGGTGGTATGGGAGGTGGACGCAGAGATAGAGGGGGCCTCACGGTCAGAGCCGGCCCCTCCCAACTGTCCAGTAGGAACCCAGTACGTACCGAGGGGGGTCCGGGACAAGCTGATTCGGTGGGCTCATACTCTCCCCTCCTCGGGTCATCCTGGCATCGAGAGGACAGTGCGGAGTCTGAGAGGGAGATACTGGTGGCCCACGCTAGCTAAAGACGTGAGATTTTATGTCTCCTCCTGCTCCGTGTGTGCTCAGAGCAAGGCTCCTCGGCACTTGCCTAGAGGGAAATTACAACCCCTCCCCGTTCCACAACGGCCGTGGACACACTTATCGGTGGACTTTCTTACCGACCTTCCCCCGTCCCAGGGAAGTACTACAATCCTGGTCGTTGTGGATCGGTTTTCTAAGTCCTGTCGTCTCATCCCGTTGCCCGGTCTCCCTACGGCCCTGCAGACTGCTGAGGCCTTGTTTACCCATGTCTTCCGGCACTATGGGGTGCCTGAGGACATCGTTTCTGATCGGGGTCCCCAATTCACGTCCAGAGTATGGAGGGCGTTTATGGAGAGACTGGGGGTCTCGGTCAGCTTAACCTCAGGTTTTCACCCCGAGAGTAATGGGCAGGTGGAGCGCGTAAATCAAGAGGTGGGCAGGTTTCTGCGGTCCTATTGCCGGGACCGGCCTGGTGAGTGGGCAAGGTATGTTCCCTGGGCTGAACTAGCTCAGAACTCCCTACGCCACTCCTCAACTAACTTGTCTCCTTTTGAGTGTGTGTTAGGTTACCAGCCGGTCCTGGCTCCATGGCATCAGAGCCAGACCGAGGCTCCTGCGGTGGAGGAATGGGTACAGCGCTCCAAGGACACATGGAAAGCCGTTCAGGACTCACTACGGGTAGCGGGCGAACGGCAGAAGAGGAGCGCTGACCAACACCGCAGTGAGGCCCCCGTGTTTGCACCGGGGGACAGGGTCTGGCTCTCGACCCGGAACCTGCCCCTCCGCCTGCCCTGTCGGAAGCTGGGGCCGCAGTGTGTGGGGCCGTTTAAAGTCCTGAGGAGAATAAACGAGGTGTGTTACAGGTTACAACTTCCTAGGTATTACCGTATTAACCCCTCGTTTCATGTGTCTCTCCTCAGGCCGGTGGTGGCTGGTCCCCTGCAAGAAGGTGAGGTGCCTGAGGTCCCTCCGCCCCCCCTGGACATCGAGGGGTCCCCGGCGTACACAGTTCGGGGCATTCTGGATTCGAGACGCCGGGTGGGGGGCCTACAGTACCTCGTGGACTGGGAGGGGTACGGTCCGGAGGAGAGATGCTGGGTTCCGGTGAGGGACATTTTGGACCCTTCTCTCCTGAGTGATTTCCACCGCCTCCACCCGGATCGCCCAGCACCTCGTCCTCCGGGTCGTCCTCGAGGACGGTGGCGGCGCGCTGCGGGGGCCGCGCGTCAGGGGGGGGGTACTGTCACGACTTCCGCCGAAGTTGGCTCTCCTGCCTGTTCGGGCGGTGCTCGGCGGTCGTCGTCACCGTCCTACTAGCCACCATCGATCCCTTTTTCGTTTGTCTGTTGGTTTTGTCTTATTAGTTTCACCTGTGTGTATTTTAGTTTATTGACGTCCTTATTTATAGTAGGTTGTCCCGCCCTTGTTTCGTGCGGGATTGTTTTGGTTTCATGTATTTTAGTGAATACGTATTGTGTTATTTGCTCCGATATATCTTAATCCTGTGTTGGATTATTTCACCCTGTTTTCGGGTTTTTCAGTGTTTGTTCCGGAGAATAAACTATCGACTCACTGCACCTGCTCTCTGCGCTTGATTCCACCTACCTTGTTAATACGTGACAGAATGTTTAATTGACTCCGCAGCAATACTTTGCCCCGACAAGAAAATGTTTCCCTGTCAAACCAACAGCGACATGGCGTGTTGAGGACATCGCAGAGATCGTGGAACAACAGTTGAGAAACAAGGTAAAGGATTTAGCCTATTTCTCCTTGGCCCTGGATGAGAGCAGTGATGCACGTGACACGGCACAGTGGTTGATATTCCTACGAGGTCATAACCCCAGACGTTGAAATTACAGAGGAGCTGGCTTCAGTGCAGTCAATGAAGAACACAACCACAGGGAAAGATTTATTGGAGGAGGTTATCCAGTGTGACCACTGATCGGTGCCCAAACTTGACAGGAAAAAACATTGGCCTTTTGAAAAGGATACAAGATCAAGTGGCTGAGCTGAACCCAGATCAGACAATTATTTTTCTGCATTGCATTATTCATCAGGAGGTGCTCAGTAAATGTGTTCTGAAAATGAGCCTCGTTGTGGACACAGTCACTAAAGTGGTAAACTTCATAAGAGTAAATCTTTAGTACACACACAGTTTGTCTCACTACTGGAATAGACAGAGTCGGGTCATGCAGATCTCCCCTACCACACACATGTGAGATGGCTGAGTTTGGGGAAGGTGCTTAAAAGGGATTGGGACCTGATGTCGGAGATTGCTGAGTTTTTGCAAATGAAAAGGAAAATATGTGGATTTTCCTCAACTGCAAGATAAAGAATTGTTGGCTGATACATTTTAACGTCGTCGTTTTGAGGATTTCAGAGTGTTGGAAAATGACATGCTGTTGGTTTCCTCTCCTTTCACCTTCAATGTGGATAACACTCCCACTGACCTGCAACTTCAGCTTATCGATCTTCAGTATGATGCAGTGATTGGAGAACTATTCAAAACAATGTCACTGATGAGGTTCTATGCATCTCTCGATGAACAAACCTTTCCTACGATGAGGAGTCATGCTCAGAAGATGTTTGTACTGTTTAGGTCGATGTGTGTATGTGAACAGACATTTTCAGTGATGAAATATAACAAGTCAAGGCACAGATCATCTCTGACTGATTCTCACCTCTCAGCAATTCTGCGCATAGCAACATCAGAAGCTATACCTGACTTCACTGCTCTAGTCAACGCCCATCAGAGACTTCACTCCTCACACTGATTGAGTAGTTTAAATGTAATGTTGAGCTCTCTCTCTTTCTTGTGTTTTTTTGTGCATACACGTTAACAAGAGTTCTGTCCGTGGTGCTGAATGCACAGGATACTTTTCCCTCTGTGTAAATTACTTACCAAAAGGAGAACATGGATGTGGATGTAAATATATCTGTCAACAGATATATTTACACATCCCATGATTTAATATGATTCTGGCCCGCAATGGCAAAAATATATCCTATTGTGGCCCTCCATTGGAAAATAATCGCTTAGGCCTGATCTAGTGGGTATGAGGTTACGGCCCTGCAGAACCATATGGGAGACCCCATGCCTGTGTTTGTGTTTCCCATGGTGATGACCATTCCCGTGTGAGTGCCCTCGTCACCACCAGCACCTCTGAAATGGACCGTCTTTCTTTTTTTGTAGTAGCCAAGCATGAACAGCATTAAGTGGCTAACATGCTGCTTTGACACTTCAGGACTGCTTTTTTTAATTTCACACTACATTAAGCTTTACACAATGCAGGCTTTCGCAAACAGATTGTGAAATACCCCCCTTCGGTAAACTATCAGGAGACAAATTCAAACCTTGCATAAAAACCCACTATTTAGAATAATCCCATGCAAACTCGTATGGGGTTTAGATTTTTTTAAGGAAAACATTTTGATGGATCATTGGTTCAATTTCCTCCTCCGCTGTGAGTTTGGTGGGTTTGATAATAACATTTCTCAGTGATATACACACCAGAGGAGGCTGGTGGGAGGAGCAATAGGAGGACTGGCTCATTGTAATGAATGGACTGGAATACATGGAAATGTGTTAATTTTATTTTATTTAACCTTTTTTTTTAACTAGGCAAGTCAGTTAATAACTCATTCTTATTTTCAAGGACTTCCTACCAAAAGGCAGAAGGCCTCCTGCAGGGACGGGGGCCTGGGTAAAAAATGTTTTTTTAAATACAATAGAAATATAGGACAAAACACACATCACAACAAGAGAGACAACACAACACTACATCAAGAGAGACCTAAGACAATAGCATAATAAGGCAGCAACACATGACCACACAACATGGTAGCAATACAAGATGACAACAACATGGTAGCAACACAACATGACAACAACATGGTAGCATCACAAGATGACAACAACATGGTAGCAACACAAGATGACAACAACATGGTAGCAACAGAACATGACCACACAACATGGTAGCAACACAAGATGACAACAACATGGTAGCATCACAAGATGACAACAACATGGTAGCATCACAACAAGGTAGCAACACAACATGACAACAACATGGTAGCATCACAACAAGGTAGCAACACAACATGACAACAACATGGTAGCAACACAACATGACAACAACATGGTAGCAACACAACATGACAACAACATGGTAGCAACACAACATGACAACAACATGGTAGTATCACAACAAGGTAGCAACACAACATGACAACAACATGGTAGCAACACAACATGACAACAACATGGTAGCATCACAACAAGGTGGCAGCACAAAATATGGTACAAACATTATTGGGCAGAGACAACAGCACAAAGGGGAAAGAAGGTAGAGACAACAATACCTCACACAAAGCAGCCACAACTGTCAGTAAGAGTGTCCATGAATGAGTCTTTGAATGAAGAGACTGAGATGAAACTGTCCAGTTGGAGTGTTTGTTGCAGCTCGTTCCAGTCGCTAGCTACAGCGAACTGAAAAGACGAGCGACCCAGGGATGTGTGTGCTTTGGGGACCTTTAACAGAATGTGACTGGCAGAACGGGTGTTGTATGTGGAGGATGAGGGCTATACTAGATATCTCAGAAAGGGGGGAATGGGGCCTAAGAGGGTTTTATAAAAAAGCATCAACCAGTGGGACTTGTGACGGGTATAGAGAGATGACCAGTTTACAGAGGAGTATAGAGTGCAGTGATGTGTCCTATAAGGAGCATTGGTGGAGAATCTGATGGCCCAATGGTAAAGAACATCTATCCGCTCGAGAGGTTTGATGTGTTTGATACCGTTCCGTTGATTCCATTCCAGCCGTTACTATGATCCTGTCCTCTTATACTTCCTCCCACCAGCCTCTTCTAGTACACATTTCATGGTTGGTGTGAAGGTTGCGTGAAGGTTGTGTGGATGTTAGAAACAGAGCTTGTCAATGCGACATGTCGGAAGCCTAGTGATTTCTTCACACTCCCTAGGGTACACCCTCCCTCGAAGCCTAGTGAACATTTTCACACTCCCTAGGGTACACCCTACCTCGAAGCCTAGTGAACTCTTCACACTCCCTAGGGTACACCCTCCCTCGAAGCCTAGTGAACATTTCACACTCCCTAGGGTACACCCTCCCTCGAAGCCTAGTGAACATTTCACACTCCCTAGGGTACACCCTCCCTCGAAGCCTAGTGAATATTTCACACTCCCTAGGGTACATCCTCCCTCGAAGCCTAGTGAATATTTCACACTCCCTAGGGTACACCCTCCCTCGAAGCCTAGTGAATATTTCACACTCCCTAGGGTACACCCTCCCTCGAAGCCTAGTGAATATTTCACACTCCCTAGGGTACACCCTCCCTCGAAGCCTAGTGAACATTTCACACTCCCTAGGGTACTTCCTCCCTCAAAGCCTAGGGAATATTTCACACTCCCTAGGGTACACCCTCCCTCGAAGCCTAGTGAATATTTCACACTCCCTAGGGTACATCCTCCCTCGAAGCCTAGTGAATATTTCACACTCCCTAGGGTACACCCTCCCTCGAAGCCTAGTGAACATTTCACACTCCCTAGGGTACTTCCTCCCTCGAAGCCTAGTGAACTCTTCACACTCCCTAGGGTACACCCTCCCTCGAAGCCTAGTGAACTCTTCACACTCCCTAGGGTACACCCTTTCTCGGGTGAACATAGAGTGGACACGTTCAACGTTCACTTTGAGAGGTCTGTAATTCATAGGTTAATTTAGACATTCTAGAATGTTTTGAGTCGGAATCAGAGAGAATTCCATAGGTTCTCGAGCTGCAAAGCATTCCACAGTACAGCTTATATGACACTGGAATACGATTCTATTTCTATCTATGTGATAAATGAACACTACAAAGATTTTCCCAACGTTATAAAGAACAAATCCAACATACATTGGTGCAGCTGAACCTCCATGTTGTGTTGTTTATCGTTGAGCTAACAGCACCCGTGATAGTACTAACACATAACTGTCAGCGTTAAGCCACTACAGAGTTTCATCGATTGAATCAACACACTCTCTGTTCTCACTGTCACTGTGTCAGCATAACACACACACACGCACACACGCACACACGCACACACACACACACACACACACACACACACACACACACACACACACACACACACACACACACACACACACACACACACACACACACACACACACACACACACACACACACACACACACACACACACTCCTCTGGCCTCGTAAGACAGGCTGTGACTCCTCTCTTGGTTGGGGTTCAGGCCAGGTCTCCATGACAACCATGCCAACTCAGCACTGCCCACACTGACTCCTGTATCACCTTCACTCTGAAACTTACACAGACACACACACACACACACAAACAGGGACCTACACAGGAACATATACATACACACACACACACACACACACACACACACACACACCCATATGACTTAGAAAGACTGTAACCTGTGTATGACCCTCGGGGAGAGTGACTGCACCTCTATGTTGGCGTTGGACATAACCACACAGGCCCAAACACACACCTGAACCTTGCCTACTCAGCACGTCTGTGTATCATCAGGTAACAGTTCTCAGAGAAGACAAACAGCCAGCACTAAGTCCCGGCCATGACCTGCACACACACGAATGCATGAGCACGCGCGCACACACACACGGTGTGGAAGCTGTGTGTCAGATGATACTGAAAATACCCTTTACCCTCCCCTCTCCCTTCCCCCCTCTCCTCTCCCCTCCTCCCCTCATCTCTCTACTCTCCCCTCCTCTCCTCTCTGGCTCTGTTGGTCTGTATTAGTATTTTGGGACCCGGACCCATCGCTGTCAATTACCAACCAATCTCTCTGTGCCAACTAACCAGCCCCAAAGAAAACCAGACCCCCATCATCAGCCTAAAGGACCCCACGCCAGCACACACACACACACACACACTCTCTCTCTCTATAATAAACAGGATAAATTAATTCCTGGGCCACAGATAGAGAGCATTTATACGTTATTTCATTATGCATCCCTTGCGTCCAACAGAGAGGAGAGCTGTGTGTGTGTGTGTGTATGTGAGAGAGAGAGAGAGAGAGCACTGGGTAAATACAATTGTTTAACTGCGTAACAGAACGATGTAAAGAACATCAAACTCATCAGGGCAAAGAGCCAACAGAGAGATCCTCTCACTCACACACACACACACACACACACACACACACACACACACACACACACACACACACACACACACACACACACACACATACACACACACACCCGCACACACAGACACACAGAGTTAGACACACACTCACGAAAGACACACACACACACACACACACACAAGAAAATCATGAAGAAAGTGGCTCTTTTTAGACCTACACTTTCCTCCTGTAAGACCCTATGATCCGTGAATCATGCATGACACCGATACATCTTCTTCTCTTTATAGTGTGCTCCAGTACGGAAGCCCGTGAGGCCCAAGGCAAAAAAAAAAGGTGACTTATTTTGTTTTAACGACTTAGTGTTTCATCTGAATGACTTAGTAACAAAATCGATACTAAGTCGTTTGATCTATACTGAACAAAGATATAAATGCACCATGCTTTATCGTCAGGCTAGGGTCTATTTTTCTCAATTTCCGCCTGACTGACGTGCCCAAAGTAAACTGCCTGTTACTCAGGCCCTGAAGCCAGGATATGCATATAATTGGTACCATTGGAAAGAAAACACTTTGAAGTTTGTAGAAATGTTAAAATAACGTAGGAGACAATAGATATGGTTTTTTTTTTTCTTACAATGGAAAGTATAGGGAAGAAATTCAATTTAGCTCCCAGTACGCAATTCCTATGGCTTCCACGGGGTGTCAGTAGTCTTTGTTCAAGATTTCAGGAAGAATAATGAGTTTTAGTACAGAGACACAGACTTGGAAATTCGTGTATGCGCGCGCGATGAAGAGGACGCGCAACTGCTAATATGGTTTTCCTACTGAACATACTTCTTTCCGCATGAAATACTATAGTTTAATGACATTTTAGGGTATCTGAGGATTAAATAGAAATACATTTTGACTTGTTTTAACAATGTTTAGCAGTAGAATTTTGGATTCCGTTCTCTCCATGTTGATCGAGTGGATTACTCAAATTGATTTTACATCCCTTTTAGTGAGCATTTCTCCTCTGCCAAGATATCTGACATCTGACAGGTGTGCTGTGTACAATAAAAGGCCACTCTAAAATATGCAGTTTTGTCACACAACACAATACCACAGATGTCTCAAGTTTTGAGGGAGTGTGCAATTGTCATGTTGACTGCAGGTATGTCCACCAAAGTTGTCGCCGGATAAGTTAATGTTAATTTCTCTACCATTAGCCGCCTCCAACGTTCCTTTAGAGAATTTGGAAGTACGTCCAACCCGGGCCGCACAACTGCAGACCCCTTGTAACCACGCCAACCCAGGACCTCCATCAGGACCAGTCATCCGAACAGGTGATGAAACTGAGG
Organism: Oncorhynchus mykiss; assembly: GCF_013265735.2. Taxonomy (NCBI): domain Eukaryota; kingdom Metazoa; phylum Chordata; class Actinopteri; order Salmoniformes; family Salmonidae; genus Oncorhynchus; species Oncorhynchus mykiss. The sequence continues at coordinate 37,897,957 of NC_048584.1, forward strand.
AATATTTATGTCTATAATAACTCCCTTTTAATGGGGAAAAACTCATTCTGACTGGCTGGGCCTGGCTCCCCACAGGACCACCCATTGCTGCGCCCCTTGCCAATTCATGTGAAATCCATAGATTAGAGCCTAACAATTTTATTTCAAGTGACTGATTTCCTTATATGAACTGTAACTCTGAAAATTGTTGCATATTGCATTAATTTTTTTTGTTCAGTATACTTATTATCTTATTTGAATGACTTAGTTGTTATTTTGTTTAATTAGGCCTAATTTGCTATGCAGCATGTTAGAAAGTAGAATGTACACTACATATAGACTACATAGGGTGGGGTAGGCTAAATCATTACAGCCAAATAGGCATAATTAAAATGATAGTGGTAAAGGAAATGAAGAAATGCTTGGCAGAGCTTGTGGCTGAGCATGATCAGAGCTGGTGGCTGAGCAGGACCAGAGCTGTGGCTGAGCATGCCCAGAGCTGTGGCAGAGGATGATCAGAGCTGGTGGCTGAGCATGCTCAGAGCTGGTGGCAGAGGATGATCAGAGCTGGTGGCTGAGCATGCCCAGAGCTTGTAGCTGAGCATGCCCAAAGCTTGTGACTGAGCAGGACCAGAGCAAAATTGGAGAAGAAGAGAAAGCTGACAGCATTTTTTTAAATCTACTTGAATTATGCTCTGCTCCTCGCTCCAAACTCACCCGCTTCAATACTCTGACGTTCAAAAGCAGTCCTGCTTTAGGTTATCAAAAAACTGTCAATCAATAATCATATGAATGGATGGAATCAGTGAACGAATGGCTGCAGCAATCATTACACGGTCTGACAAGCTGCACAACAGTTAAATAACATAACAATTAAGTAATTCAAGCAAGAAAATAAGTTGTTTGAACGACTTAGTATCTTGTTTGATGACTTAGTAAAATGTATTTAAAATGATAATTTCAAGTCTACTTTTTTGGGGGACCTTAGGCTTCAGGGCTTCCGTTTTCCAGTAATTTAGTCAAGTCCAAGTCGGGTTCTATGTCCCCAAGAGTTCGAGTCCTTTATACTGGAGTCACGAGTCAAGTTACGAGTCCCTTGGTAGTGCTAAAAGTTGCTGTCCAACCATTTTTAAAGATAAATTGCATTTGTGTTGCACATTTGTTGCACATTTGTAAGGCTAAATAGACAATATAACTATATAACATTTGTTGTTGTAACTAGTATGTTGAATTATGCAACTTAACCTGGACGTAAGTACCACAACACGGCTGTGTTCTAATATAGGGAGGGATGTCTAGACAAAAAATAAATAATCACACGAATATTATGAATATCTCAAAAGTACACTTTTTAAAATTGTTTTGTACTCTTCAAGTACATCACATTTCCAGTGGGCTCTATTCTATATGTAAAGTATTGATTTAATTTTAATAAGCACCACCAACACAGTGAATGGGGGAAATTCAAAGGCAACTCTTTAATATCAATTTCTGTATAAAATATACATTTCTGTATAAATGGATCATACATTCAAAAGTACCAGAGAGCCCACTCTGTAAATGTGACATGTTTAAAGAGTGTATTGTTCCAACATATGTCTTAAATTAAGCAAAAACAAAAAATGTACTTTGAGATATTAATGTTAATATATTTAATGTTGAATGAATGCATGTAAAAAATGTATTTCAGAATCTAGACATAATGTATGTTAGAGCATATTATAAGGAAGATAATGACTCGGTTCACAGATCACAGGAGGCATGTATAGATCACAGGAGGCATGTATAGATCACAGGAGGCATGTATAGATTACAGGAGGCATGTATAGATTACAGGAGGCATGTATAGATCACAGGAGGCATGTATAGATTACAGGAGGCATGTATAGATTACAGGAGGCATGTATAGTTCTAAAATGGCCACTTTCATCAGAATGTTCTCAAAAATGGTTTGTGATACATATGATAGTTAAAAGCATATCAAACATCCTTCTTCCCAATTACGTTTCTATGTGAGAATTGCCAGAACAATCTGACCTACCCAGGATATTTCCGTGCAGTCCTCATGCATATAAAAGAAGTAAAATGACTCTACCATTTTATCATATATAGGTGTGTATAATGAATATGTTACAGTATACCCTGCTTGTTGTCATGCATACACTATGTGACTGACTGGCAGCCTTTGACTTTGATCTCAGAGAAAAGATCCTTGAACAGTCAAATTAAGGATTGTGCCTCTGGCTGCATTCAAGATGTAAAATTCCCATAGCAAACACAGAAGGAGCACTGTGCCGCATATCGTCGAACGGGGCCGGGACGGCATTTGAGGACGTAGTCAATGTCTGCACGTTCCAAAATGCACCATGATAGTAGCGCACTATAAAGGGCATAGGGTGCAGTTTGAAACGCATCTTGTGTACGTGTCATACCAGCATTTCACTGGCTTCTCCTCTCCCGAACCTCAGAGACTCACAGCATCACATTCTGCAGAAGCAACTTCTTACAAATGCCCCAATTTTTTTTTATGTAGATATGGTTTTAAATAATGAAGACCAATCCACAGTCAGCTGACAAATTGTTATTGTTTCTGTGAACGTCAGTGTCTGGTTCTCAATCAATTATATATATATTCCTGTAGTCATTCTTGTGGCTGTCTGTATCCTAAATGCCAATATAGGGCCAAGGCTCTGGTTAAAAGTATTGCACTATGAAGGGAATGGGGTGCCATTTGGGACAGCCACACTGAGAACACTTCTGGGAAGTGTATCGGTGAGACGTCTTCCACATTCAGTCCAATGGGTCTCATTCAATCAATACCTGCATCAGGAAACTCTCGGGATGAGAGTTTTTGCTGTGAGTGTAGCCGATGTGAAATGGCTAGCTTAGTTAGCGGATGGTGCGCGCTAGTGGCGTTCCAATCGGTGACGTCACTTGCTCTGAGACCTTGAAGTAGTGGTTCCCCTTGCTCTGAGACCTTGAAGTAGTGGTTCCCCTTGCTCTGCAAGGGCCGCGGCTTTTGTGGAGAGTTGGGTAACGATGCTTCGTGGGTGACTGTTGTTGACGTGTGCAGAGCGTCCCTGGTTCGCGCCCAGGTCGGGGCGAGGGGACGCCACTCTGCTCTCCGATCCCCTGCCATTGTGTTTTTTACCATCAGTATTATTTAAACGCTGCAGAGTTTTGTATTACATTCATTTTCCAGGCTTTTGAATTCACCCAAAACAGCATGTTTTAGTGGACCGTGAGAAAAGCGTTCTGTTTGGGGATGACTCTGCCCCAGGCTGCATTTGAGCCCATGTCAGAAATACCGACATGAAATTCTCTGAACCGAATGCTCACAGAACGCTCCTAACTCATCCAATTCTAGGATTTGTCCCAAATGGTTCTCTATCAATTCTAGATATATGCATGTAGCTATTCTAGTGACTGTGTGAATCCTTAATTGCAATAGGGCCCTTAGGGCTCTGGTCAAAAGTAGTGCACTATGTAGGGAATAGGGCACCGTTTGGGAAACACACCAATTCAGCTACTAACACAAATGGAGGAGAGAAGAACGCAGACCAACAAACAATTACAATGACGGATACTCCATTATTCCACTGTATTTTAGACATTTTAGTTCCTCACATTTTAAACTCCCAGGGTTTGATAGTAATTTCTTGCTTTTAGGAACTCTCTGTCAAAGAGTATAACTAATTACCTTTACATATTGAGGAGAGAGGGGAACATCTCTCTCTCTCTCTCTCTCTCTCTCTCTCTCTCTCTCTCTCTCTCTCTCTCTCTCTCTCTGTCTCTTCTCTCTCTCTCTCTCTCTCTCTCTCTCTCTCTTTCTCTCTCTCTCTGATGCAGGTTTTGATTGAATGAGACCCATTGGACTGAATGTGGAAGACGTCTCACCGATACACTTCCCAGTGTTCTCAGTTGAGGCTGTCCCAAATGGCACCCCATTCCCTTCATAGTGCAACACTTTTAACCAGAGCCTTGGCCCTATATTGGCATTTAGGATACAGACAGCCACAAGAATGACTACAGGAATCTCTCTCTCTCTCTCTCTCTCTCTCTCTCTCTCTCTCTCTCTCTCTCTCTCTCTCTCTCTCTCTCTCTCTCTCTCTCTCTCTCTCTCTCTCTCTGCACTAAAAGGTCATTGTATGGAGCATTCCTTTGTGTCTGCATTAAATAAAACAATCCCTGGCCACAAAACTGAGAGTTGTGCCGTTGAAAAGACGTCATTCCAACCGCTTTTTCACACTGGGATGTCAGGCTTATAAGTGACACTTCACATGTTCACACAGAAACACAGGCGGTTGTTTCCGACCCATCAGGTCTGAGGGGACTTCCCTAATCCTGCCTCTCTGAATGGCTGTTTAATCAGGTCTGAGGGGACTTCCCTAATCCTGCCTCTCTGAATGGCTGTTTAATCAGGTCTGAGGGGACTTCCCTAATCCTGCCTCTCTGAATGGCTGTTTAATCAGGTTTGAGAAGACTTCCCTAATCCTGCCTCTCTGAATGGCTGTTTAATCAGGTTTTAGGGGACTTCCCTAATCCTGCCTCTCTGAATGGCTGTTTAATCAGGTCTGAGGGGACTTCCCTAATCCTGCCTCTCTGAATGGCTGTTTAATCAGGTCTGAGGGGACTTCCCTAATCCTGCCTCTCTGAATGGCTGTTTAATCAGGTCTGAGGGGACTTCCCTAATCCTGCCTCTCTGAATGGCTGTTTAATCAGGTTTGAGAAGACTTCCCTAATCCTGCCTCTCTGAATGGCTGTTTAATCATGTCTTAGGGGACTTCCCTAATCCTGCCTCTCTGAATGGCTGTTTAATCAGGTCTGAGGGGACTTCCCTAATCCTGCCTCTCTGAATGGCTGTTTAATCAGGTCTGAGGGGACTTCCTTAATCCTGCCTCTCTGAATGGCTGTTTAATCAGGTCTGAGGGGATTTCCATAATCCTGCCTCTCTGAATGGCTGTTTAATCAGGTCTGAGGGGACTTCCCTAATCATGCCTCTCTGAACGGCTGTTTAATCAGGTCTGAGGGGACTTCCCTAATCCTGCCTCCCTGAATGGCTGTTTAGTCAGGTCTGAGGGGACTTCCCTAATCCTGCCTTTCTGAATGGCTGTTTAATCAGGTTTGAGAAGACTTCCCTAATCCTGCCTCTCTGAATGGCTGTTTAATCAGGTCTGAGGGGACTTCCCTAATCCTGCCTCTCTGAATGGCTGTTTAATCAGGTCTGAGGGGACTTCCATAATCCTGCCTCTCTGAATGGCTGTTTAATCAGGTCTGAGGGGACTTCCCTAATCCTGCCTCTCTGAATGGCTGTTTAATCAGGTCTGAGGGGACTTCCCTGATCCTGCCTCTCTGAATGGATGTTTAATCAAGCACTGATTATTAATGCGAGCTTGACAGAGTGATGGTGCGAACACACACACACGTCACACACACTCGTGTCCCCTCAGTGTCCCCAAGCAGACAGGTAAACAGAGAGGACGACCTCTGTCATGCCAAAGAACCTGTTCACTCCTCTCTGACTCCTCTCTGACTTTCACTAGAATGATGTCATTCAACCTTTTTCTTTCTCACACTTCTTTCATTCGTCTTTCTCATTTGGTCTCTATCACACTCTCTTTTCCCTTTTTCTCCATTCGATCCATATCTACTTCTGTTTGTTTTCATCCTCTGCCTCGCTTTCTCCCTCCACTTCTCTGTGTCTCATCTCTAGTCCTCTTGTCATTCCCAGGGGGGGAAAAAACAGAAGTAACAGGGAAATCTCTTTTTCCTCCCTTCTTCTTTGTGTCCTGTGGTCCTCTGGCTCCCTGACCCTGACAATGAATTAAACATCACGACGTCAGCTCGCTGCCGTGGCGACGCTTGCCAAGCCAGACGCTTTGTACAGTATATGCAGAGAAGGAGGGAGGAAGCAGAGGGGTGAGAGAACAGCGGGGAGGAGGAGATGGAGGGAGGAAGCAGAGGGGTGAGAGAACAGCAGGGAGTAGGAGAGGGAGGGATGAGGGAGGGAGGGAGGAAGCAGAGGGGTGAGAGAACAGCGGGGAGGAGGAGAGGGAGGGAGGAAGCAGAGGGGTGAGAGAACAGCAGGGCGTAAGAGAGGGAGGGATGAGGGAGGGAGGGAGGGAGGAAGCAGAAGGTGAGAGAACAGCGGGGAGGAGGAGAGGGAGGGAGGAAGCAGAGGGGTGAGAGAACAGCAGGGAGGAGGAGAGGGAGGGAGGAAGCAGAGGGGTGAGAGAACAGCAGGGAGATGGAGAGGGAGGGATGAGGGAGAGAGGGAGGAAGCAGAGGGTGATAGAACAGCAGGGAGGAGGAGAGGGAGGGAGGGAGGGAGGGAGGGAGGGAGGGAGGGAGGGAGGGAGGGAGGGAGGGAGGGTGAGAGAACAGCGGGGAGGAGGAGAGGGAGGGAGGAAGCAGAGGGGTGAGAGAACAGCAGGAAGGAGGAGAGGGAGGGATGGGGGAGGGAGGGAGGGAGGGAGGAAGCAGAGGGTGAGAGAACAGCAGGGAGGAGGAGAGGGAGGGATGAGGGAGGGAGGGAGGAAGCAGAGGGTGAGAGAACAGTGGGGAGGAGGAGAGGGAGGGAGGAAGCAGAGGGGTGAGAGAACAGCAGGGAGGAGGAGAGGGAGGGAGGGAGGGAGGAAGCAGAGGGTGAGAGAACAGCGGGGAGGAGGAGAGGGATGAGGGAGGGAGGGAGGAAGCAGAGGGTGAGAGAACAGCGGGGAGGAGGAGAGGGATGAGGGAGGGAGGGAGGAAGCAGAGGGTGAGAGAACAGCGGGGAGGAGGAGAGGGATGAGGGAGGGAGGGAGGAAGCAGAGGGTGAGAGAACAGCGGGAGGAGGAGAGGGATGAGGGAGGGAGGGAGGAAGCAGAGGGTGAGAGAACAGCGGGAGGAGGAGAGGGATGAGTGAGGGAGGGAGGAAGCAGAGGGTGAGAGAACAGCGGGGAGGAGGAGAGGGAGGGATGGGGGAGGGAGGGAGGAAGCAGAGGGTGAGAGAACAGCGGGGAGGAGGAGAGGGAGAGAGGGAGGAAGCAGAGGGGTGAGAGAACAGCGGAGAGGAGGAGAGGGAGGGAGGGAGGAAGCAGAGGGGTGAGAGAACAGCAGGGAGGAGGAGCGGGAGGGAGGGAGTAAGCAGAGGGGTGAGAGAACAGCGGAGAGGAGGAGAGGGAGGGAGGGAGGAAGCAGAGGGGTGAGAGAACAGCAGGGAGGAGGAGCAGGAGGGATGAGGGAGGGAGGAAGCAGAGGGGTGAGAGAACAGCAGGGAGGAGGAGCAGGAGGGATGAGGGAGGGAGGAAGCAGAGGGGTGAGAGAACAGCGGAGAGGAGGAGAGGGAGGGAGGGAGGAAGCAGAGGGGTGAGAGAACAGCAGGGAGGAGGAGCAGGAGGGATGAGGGAGGGAGGAAGCAGAGGGGTGAGAGAACAGCAGGGAGGAGGAGCAGGAGGGATGAGGGAGGGAGGAAGCAGAGGGGTGAGAGAACAGCGGGGAGGAGGAGAGGGAGAGAGGGAGGAAGCAGAGGGGTGAGAGAACAGCGGGGAGGAGGAGAGGGAGGGAGGGAGGAAGCAGAGGGTGAGAGAACAGCGGGGAGGAGGAGAGGGATGAGGGAGGGAGGGAGGAAGCAGAGGGTGAGAGAACAGCGGGGAGGAGGAGAGGGATGAGGGAGGGAGGGAGGAAGCAGAGGGTGAGAGAACAGCGGGGAGGAGGAGAGGGATGAGGGAGGGAGGGAGGAAGCAGAGGGGTGAGAGAACAGCAGGGAGGAGGAGCAGGAGGGATGAGGGAGGAAGCAGAGGGGTGAGAGAACAGCAGGGAGGAGGAGCAGGAGGGATGAGGGAGGGAGGAAGCAGAGGGGTGAGAGAACAGCAGGGAGGAGGAGCAGGAGGGATGAGGGAGGGAGGAAGCAGAGGGGTGAGAGAACAGCAGGGAGGAGGAGCAGGAGGGATGAGGGAGGGAGGAAGCAGAGGGGTGAGAGAACAGCAGGGAGGAGGAGCGGGAGGGATGAGGGAGGAAGGAAGCAGAGGGGTGAGATTACAGCAGGGAGGAGGAGCGGGAGGGATGAGGGAGGGAGGAAGCAGAGGGGTGCGAGAACAGCAGGGAGGAGGAGCAGGAGGGATGAGGGAGGGAGGAAGCAGAGGGGTGAGAGAACAGCAGGGAGGAGGAGCAGGAGGGATGAGGGAGGGAGTAAGCAGAGGGGTGAGAGAACAGCAGGGAGGAGGAGCAGGAGGGATGAGGGAGGGAGGAAGCAGAGGGGTGAGAGAACAGCGGGGAGGAGGAGAGGGAGGGAGGGAGGAAGCAGAGGGGTGCGAGAACAGCAGGGAGGAGGAGCAGGAGGGATGAGGGAGGGAGGAAGCAGAGGGGTGAGAGAACAGCGGGGAGGAGGAGAGGGAGGGAGGGAGGAAGCAGAGGGGTGAGAGAACAGCAGGGAGGAGGGATGAGGGAGGGAGGAAGCAGAGGGGTGAGAGAACAGCAGGGAGGAGGAGCAGGAGGGATGAGGGAGGGAGGAAGCAGAGGGGTGAGAGAACAGCAGGGAGGAGGAGAGGGAGGGAGGAAGCAGAGGGGTGAGAGAACAGCAGGGAGGAGGGATGAGGGAGGGAGGAAGCAGAGGGGTGAGAGAACAGCAGGGAGGAGGGATGAGGGAGGGAGGAAGCAGAGGGGTGAGAGAACAGCAGGGAGGAGGGATGAGGGAGGGAGGAAGCAGAGGGGTGAGAGAACAGCAGGGAGGAGGAGCAGGAGGGATGAGGGAGGGAGGGAGGAGCAGGAGGGATGAGGGAGGGAGGGAGGAGCAGGAGGGATGAGGGAGGGAGGGAGGAACAGGAGGGATGAGGGAGGGAGGGAGGAGCAGGAGGGATGAGGGAGGGAGGGAGGAGCAGGAGGGATGAGGGAGGGAGGGAGGAGCAGGAGGGATGAGGGAGGGAGGGAGGAGCAGGAGGGATGAGGGAGGGAGGGAGGAAGCAGAGGGGTGAGAGAACAGCAGGGAGGAGGAGCAGGAGGGATGAGGGAGGGAGGGAGGAGCAGGAGGGATGAGGGAGGGAGGGAGGAGCAGGAGGGATGAGGGAGGGAGGGAGGAGCAGGAGGGATGAGGGAGGGAGGAAGCAGAGGGGTGAGAGAACAGCAGGGAGGAGGAGCAGGAGGGATGAGGGAGGGAGGGAGGAGCAGGAGGGATGAGGGAGGGAGGGAGGAGCAGGAGGGATGAGGGAGGGAGGGAGGAGCAGGAGGGATGAGGGAGGGAGGAGCAGGAGGGTGCGTGTCCTCTGGATGCTCCTCCTCTTTTTCATTTTATTTCTTTCTCTGTTCTCCTCAACTTTTCTGTCCTTAAATCTCCATGAATTGGTTTTCTGGTCCCTGCCTCACTTGATATCAGCAGTCTTGTCTCATCTCGTCTCGTCTCGTCCTGCTGTGGGTTCCGAGGAGCTCACCGCTACTACAAAGGTTCACCTTCTCGAGCCTGGTCACCAGTGTCTCCCAAACAACGGAAGTAAAAATCGACATTTCTCTCTTCCTCTACTTTCTTCACATTTCTCCTCCTTGACTTTTGTCCTCTGAGGGTAGCAGAGACTGGCTGTATAAGTCTGTCAAAACCGCTCTGTAAAATATTAATACTGTTATCTCATAAAGTTCAATTATAGAGAGAGAGAGTAAATTATACTGGACAGTACAACCCAGAGAAAGAGAGAGAGAGAGAGAGAGACCTAAATGATGTTCTGACTTTTATCTCTAATAATTTACTGTCACCCTTAAAGGGCAAAACCCACTGAATAACGGATGAAACGTTTTCTTGAAGCCAAATGTCAGATTATTATTGTCAGTTAAAGTAATACTGCAGACAAAAATAAAGAGATTTTTTTTCCCCATCTTATACCACTTTTCTACTAACTAGACCCTAGCCTCCTTGTCCCCAACCCCTACACTCTTGTTCCTTACACCCTAGTCCTCTTCACCCTTATGTCCTATGCCCTTGCCCTCAACACTACCAACCCCAGCACTAGTCCTGGCAGTGGAGAAAGGTGAGATAGATACTGAATACAACAGCTTGAAACCGTCAAACTAGCTCTTAAATCAGACTTAGACATTCATCAACATGTTTCTCAAACATCACATTTCGAAGTTGTTGCAAAAGTATAATTTCAAAATGTTTAAGGTTAAGTTTAGGAATTAACTCTGAAAATGTTAAGTTTGGCATTAACTCGAAATTGTTCAGGAAAGGGTTTAGATGTGGGATAGGCTTAAAACAAAAAACTCAAAAAGTGCTTTCGATCGTTGGATTTGAACCTGCATCCCATCCCAGATGTTCATGCCCATCTGCCATCCCTGTCCACGTGCCCATCTGCCATCCCTGTCCACGTGCCCATCTGCCATCCCTGTCCACGTGCCCATCTGCCATCCCTGTCCACGTGCCCATCTGCCATCCCTGTCCAAAACATCCATCTGCCATCCCTGTCCACAACGCCCGTCTGCCATTCCTGTCCACAACGCCCGTCTGCCATTCCTGTCCAAAACACCCATCTGCCATCCCTGTCCAAAACACCCATCTGCCATCCCTGTCCAAAACACCCATCTGCCATCCCTGTCCACAACGGCCGTCTGCCATTCCTGTCCAAAACATCCATCTGCCATCCCTGTCCAAAACATCCATCTGCCATTCCTGTCCAAAACACCCATCTGCCATCCCTGTCCAAAACACCCATCTGCCATCCCTGTCCACAACGCCCGTCTGCCATTCCTGTCCAAAACACCCATCTACCATCCCTGTCCAAAACACCCATCTGCCATCCCTGTCCAAAACACCCATCTGCCATCCCTGTCCAAAACATCCATCTGCCATCCCTGTCCAAAACACCCTACTTGAAGGTAGCCCTCACTGTTGCCCCCTAGTGTCCGGTTTCCACGTCATCTCCCGACGTTCTCAGAATTTGGCGGACGTGGAATACTGACTTTTACACCATGGCATTGTTGAATACTTGTTTCTGATTGGCTTGAAGATCATTCTAGAGCGTGAATTATTTACCTATACAGCACAGTATAATTGCACGTATAGTTCAATAGCTTTGAAGTCCATTCTTATATGTTCGATGTTTAAGCAAAATTCAAATTATGGGGCGGCAGCGTAGCCTAGTGGTTAGAGCGTCGGACTAGTAACCGGAAGGTTGCGAGTTCAAACCCCCGAGCTGACAAGGTACAAATCTGTCGTTCTGCCCCTGAACAGGCAGTTAACCCACTGTTCCCAGGCCGTCATTGAAAATAAGAATTTGTTCTTAACTGACTTGCCTGGTTAAATAAAGATAAAATAAAAAAATTGAAAACATTATTGGCAATGTTGAATTTGATTTTCATAATAGCTAGCTAGGTTAATGAATGGTTTGGTTAGCTAAGCTAACAAGTCTGTTTGTTTGGTTAACAAGGCAACTACTGTAGTGATCTAGCCGGGTAGTAAACTCGCTAGCTACTTCAATGGATGTTGTCACATTTCTACTGGCAAGTGAATACACTTATAGCGGAACATATTTGATTTCATAGAACGCAACTTCGTGGAAAGTTAGTTCCACTCCGCTAACACGTTGTGAAATACGCCTTCCGTTTCGTGCACTGTTCTCCAGAAAACACATAGCCCCTTGTTCATTATCCCTTATGTATAACGGGGTGACCTGTCTGGATTCCTCAGCTGGATTTCCAGTCTCTATTTACCAGTGATAATGCAGAACACTGCTCTATGACCAACAGTAAGTACCCTGTTCTCTCCCCCAGGACCCTGCAGCGGAGAGAAGAGATCATTGAAGATATTAGCCGTGCTAGCCACGTTAGCCCCGTTAGGTGGGTTCAAGATTAATTTAACCTTGCTCTCCGCTTCTTCACACACGATTCAAAAGTCCCCTCACTGTTTATAAAGGCTTATCTGGGCTGGAGGCAGGTTGTGTGTGTGTGTGTGTGTGTGTGTGTTTGCACGTTTGTATGTTTGTGTGTGTGAGTGTGTGTATGGATTTGTGTGTATATTTATATATATATATATATATATATATATATATATATATATATATATATATGTATATATATATACATATATATATATATATATGTATATACACATATATATGTATGTTACAGAGTCTCCCTCACAATTCAATCCTGGTTTGCAGTTTTTTTTTGTCTTTAGTGATTTATACAGAGCTGCAGCCAGAGTCTGGTTGATGAATGAAACGCTCTGAGAGAGGCACCCTGGAACACTGGCTCTCTCTCTCACTATCCTCTCTCTCTCTCTGTCTGTCTGTCTGTCTGTCTGTCTGTCTGTCTGTCTGTCTGTCTGTCTGTCTGTCTGTCTGTCTGTCTGTCTGTAGTGAGGGGACTGTAGTGAGGGGACGATGGCTATGCGTCTCTCCTGTGAGATTCACCTCTCCATACCTGGACTGGTACACGTAAAACCACTCAGAACATCTCCTTTAGGAATCATTGCAACAGTAGGATTAAGACTGTAAAATGACCCAATGAGAACAATGATATAAAGCTAATTTACGGAGGTATATACTGTAAACTTCCGACTCTAAACCTTTCTCTATGCATTTTGTTTTATTGAATCCTTAAGTATCATTTGTTTTAAAAGTTTCCGGGTTCGCTTGGGACCAAGAAACAACACCCCGCTTTTAGTCATACTATCTTCACATCTGCTTTCTGATCATGGGCATACTAAACATCAAAGCATCTGCTTTCTGATCATGGGCATACTAAACATCAAAGCATCTGCTTTCTGATCATGGGCATACTAAACATCAAAGCATCTGCTTTCTGATCATGGGCATACTAAACATCAAAGCATCTGCTTTCTGATCATGGGCATACTAAACATCAAAGCACCTGCTTTCTGATCATGGGCATACTAAACATCAAAGCATATGCTTTCTGATCATGGGCATACTAAACATCAAAGCATCTGCTTTCTGATCATGGGCATACTAAACATCAAAGCATCTGCTTTCTGATCATGGGCATACTAAACATCAAAGCATCTGCTTTCTGATCATGGGCATACTAAACATCAAAGCATCTGCTTTCTGATCATGGGCATACTAAACATCAAAGCACCTGCTTTCTGATCATGGGCATACTAAACATCAAAGCATATGCTTTCTGATCATGGGCATACTAAACATCAAAGCATCTGCTTTCTCAAACAAGCTAGCTATTCCCTTTCCAAAGCATCTCCTCCATTTGAAACAATAAGCACACAGTTAATTAGTGCTAACAGCCTGTAACGTGGTGGGATACATACAGAGACTGTGTCCCAAATGGCAACCTCTTCCCTTTATAGCGCACTACTTTTGCCCAACCACAATGTGGTTTGTTTTCATGTTTGAATTATTAAAATAAATTCTGCTGATTTAAAAGTCCGAGCAGCACCGAGCTGAGGAGTTGTTGTCGTCAACTGGCGCCGTCAAGCAGTGGCAAGATGGAGATCACTAAACAAGTTCAAAACGACAACACAGGCAGGCCTCGGGGCGACCAAGCACAGCACACTGACTGTTGGGTGGTTTTGCGCGTGTGTGTGTGTGTGTCAGAGTCGATACTAACGGGAGATAGAGAGAGCAGCAACCAGCCCCAGCAGAGATGAGAATATGTATCTATTTTCTCTATTTCCCTCTTTCTGTTTTCTCCCTCTTTCTTTCACTCCCTCTTTCTACTCCCCCCCCCCCCCCCCCCCCCCCCCCAATGTCCCTCTCTCAATACTGAAGATAGATAGAGCAGTAACGAGCACAGGAGAAGAACAGATGAAACTAAGAGAAAATAAAGGGGGGAATAGGCCTCTCTCTCTCTCTCTCTCTCTCTCTCTCTCTCTCTATCTCTCTCTCTCTTTCAGTCTCTCTCTCTCTCAAATATGTATATATATATATATATATATATATATATATATATATATATACTGAATATAGATATGTAGATGGTGGAATAAAAGGAGGAGGGAAGCCTCGGAAGGAAAACACTGCTTTGGCACTAAGCCTCCTTATCTGTTTAAAACCAATTCTTGTCAAATCTTACGTTAAGCCGATGAGCGAGAGAAAACAATGAACAATATCATCAGAGAGAGGGAGAGAGAGGGAGAGAGAGAGAGAGAGGGAGAGAGAGGGAGAGAGAGAGAGAGAGGGAGAGAGAGAGAGAGAGAGAAGTGATGGAGAGTAGGATAGAGAGACATGGAGAAGCCTTGGAAAAGATTAAGGAGATCAGATAGAATAATTAAAGCTGGACAAGCTGTGGGATGTAAATGGTTTAAGTGTTGTTGTACAGTCATACTATGAGACTGGGATTTCTGGCTCATAGTAAAGTTAAGTCCTCCTTGCTGCATCATCAACCTTGTGAGAAGGGATTTCGGAAGCGATTTCAGAAGTGTTCTCATTCTAGAATGTTCTATTGTTGTATGTGTTCCTAACTTCAGTAGAACACTATCGTAAATGACTAGTGTAAACACAACCGAAATGGAGAACCTTATATTGAGCATTGTGATTCACTTCAACAGCAACCAGAAAACATTTGGCCCTAAAAGGGTGTGGCGAAACCTGATTGCTTTTATGCTGAAACATCACAAAATCATAATTTATTTTTCACTTCCAAGACATAGTGGCTGAACATCTTTTGTATATGTAGCTAGTTTGTTCTTCATTTCATGCATCTTGGTTGGACTGTGAAGCGAGAAACGCAGTCTCTGGCGTATATGGATCTATCTCATATGGTACCCTATTCCCTACATAACGCACAACTTTTTCCCCAGCACCCTATTTGGGACGGGGACTCTGTGGTGTGTATAACAGAATGATAGCATTCAGCTCATGGATTTTCTATTCCCTCAGGCTTTAGACAAAGCATAGCAGGACCTGTACCCTTTCTGTACTGTCTCTAAGGTCTCAATGAGATTTCACAGCTGCACTGGGACGGATGGAAATCTGTAGCAACCCTGGGGGGTGGAGAGGGTATAGAAGGAGTGGAGAGGATGTAGAAGGGGAGTAGAAGGGGCGGAGAGGGGATAGAATGGGTGGAGAGGGATAGAAGGGGTGGAGAGGGATAGAAGGAGGGTAGAATGGGTGGAGAGGATATAAGGGGGTAGAAGGTGGTAGAAGGGGTGGAGAGGGATAGAAGGGGTGGAGAGGGATATAATGGGTGGAGAGGGATAGAAGGGGGGTAGAATGGGTGGAGAAGGGATAGAATGTGTGGAGAGGGATAGAAGGAGGGTAGAAGGGGTGGAGAGGGGATAGAAGGGGTGGAGAGGGATAGAAGGAGGGTTGAAGGGGTGGAGAGGGATATAAGGGTAGTAGAAGGGGTGGTGAGGGATAGAAGAGGAGTAGAATGTTTGGAGAGGGATAGAAGAGGAGTAGAAGGGGTGGAGAGGGATAGAATGGGTGGAGAGGGATAGAATGGGTGGAGAGGGATAGAAGGGGTGAAGAGGGGATAGAATGGAGAAGAAGGGTTGGAGGGGGATATAATGGTAGTAGAAGGGGTGGAGTGAGATAGAAGGGTAGTAGAAGGGGTGGAGAGGGATAGAAGGGAGTAGAAGGGATGGAGAAGGATAGAAGGGTAGTAGAAGGGGTGGAGAGGGATAGAAGGGGGGAGAAGGGGTGGAGAGGGATAGAAGGGGTGGAGAATGGTTGGACAGGGACAGAAGGGGAGTAGAAGGGGTGGAGAGTGATAGAAGGGTAGTAGAAGGGGTGGAGAGGGATAGAAGGGGAGTAGAATGGGTGGAGAGGGATAGAAGGGTAGTAGAAGGGGTGGAGAGGGATAGAAGGGGAGTAGAATGGGTGGAAAGGAATAGAAGGGGAGTAGAAGGGGTGGAGAGGGATAGAATGAGGGTAGAATGGGTGGAGAGGGATAGAATGAGGGTAGAAGGGGTGGAGAGGGATAGAATGAGGGTAGAAGGGGTGGAGAGGGATAGAATGAGGGTAGAAGGGGTGGAGAGGGATAGAATGAGGGTAGAATGGGTGGAGAGGGATAGAATGAGGGTAGAAGGGGTGGAGAGGGATAGATGGGGTGGAGAGGGATAGAATGAGGGTAGAAGGGGTGGAGAGGGATAGATGGGGTGGAGAGGGATAGAAGGTTAGTGGAAGGGGTTGAGAGGGATAGAAGGGTAGTGGAAGGGGTGGAGAGGGATAGAAGGGGGTAGAAGGGGTGGAGAGGGGATAGAAGGGTAGTAGAAGGGGTGGAAGGAAACACTTTGAAGTTTGTGGAAATGTTAAATTATTGTAGGAGAATATAACACAATAGATCTGGTAAAAGATAATACAAAAAATACATGTGTTTTTTGGTATTTTTTTTACCATCATCTTTGAAATGCAAGAGTAAGGCCATAATATATTATTCCAGCCAATGTGCAATTTAGTATGTATGTGCAAAGTTTTAGGCTGATCCAATGCACCATGCATTTCTGTTCAAAATTTAGAATCAAGACTGCCCAAATGTGCCTAATTGGTTTATTAACACATTTTAAAGTTCAAACCTGCACTCTACTTAAACAATGGCATGGTATTCTACAGTAAATTGGACAGTGCAGTTAGATTTACAAGAATTTAAGCTTTCTGCCCATATCAGGTATGTCTATGTCCTGGGAAATGTTCTTGTTACTTACAACCTCATGCTAATCGCATTAGCCTACGTTAGCTCAACCATCCCCCCTCTACCATCCTGTAGAGGTTAACGCTTTTTAGGTTGCTACATGAGTCCATATGTGTTATTTTATAGTGTTGATGTCTTCACTATTGTTTTACAATGTAGAAAATAGACTGGTACTGTACATATATTATTTAAAAACAAATTGGTGTTATATACTGTATATATATATACTTTTTCTATTAATCTTTATAGTAATAGCTTTTTTTTTGCTCAGAAAACTTGGGGGCCAAAGAAAACACTCGCGGGCCCCAGTTGCAGAACACTATTCTACAGTATGTTGTTAGTCCACACTGTTAAACATACAGAAGGCTAAAAACACAAAGTGGAAAAAATACAATGTAATCAGATTTTAAAGCCATTGTTCCACATGAAGACCTAATATACTGTACATGACACCCTCTACAATAGCACCAGTGTTAGTGATAACGTCCTGCTGTTGTCCGTGTCACCCACCTTGTCTGTGTCACCCTTCTTGGACCATTTTAGGGTCTAATGTTCTCTCTCGCTCTCTCTCTGTTTCTCTTTCTCGCCACAGGAGAGGAAATGGAACGTTTCCGAAGCACTAGAGTCACGTGTAACGGAGTACATTAGGACAGCAGCAATTATCATGAACTGTCATTCTGTAATAAGAGTTAAATTAGATCCCTCACCCACTGAGTAGAGAGATGGAGACACAGAGAGAGGGCGACAGAAGGGTATGGAAAGAGAAAGTGGAGGGGAGAGAGGAGAGAGGGGGTAGGGAGAGAGAGAGGGAGAGAGAGAGGTAGCGAGAGAGGTAGAGAGAGAGGTAGAGAGGGGTAGAGAGAGAGAGAGAGAGGTAGAGAGAGAGGTAGAGACAGAGGTAGAGAGAGGTAGAGAGAAAGGTAGAGAGAGGTAGAGAGAGAGGTAGATAGAGGTAGAGAGAGAGGTAGAGACAGAGGTAGAGAGAGGTAGAGAGAAAGGTAGAGAGAGGTAGAGAGAGAGGTAGATAGAGGTAGAGAGAGAGGTAGAGAGAGAGGTAGAGAGAGAGAGGTAAAGAGAGAGAGAGAGAGAGAGAGGGAGAGAGAGAGGTAGAGAGAGAGGTAGAGAGAGAGATACAGAGAGAGGTAGAGAGAGAGAGAGAGAGAGAGGTAGAGAGAGGTAGAGAGAGAGAGAGAGGTAGAGAGGTAGAGAGCTAGAGAGAGGTAGAGAGAGGTAGAGAGAGAGAGAGGGAGAGAGAGAGGTAGAGAGAGAGGTAGAGAGAGAGAGAGAGAGAGAGGTAGAGAGGTAGAGAGAGGTAGAGAGAGGTAGAGAGAGAGAGAGGGAGAGAGAGAGAGAGAGGTGGAGAGAGGTAGAGAGAGAGGTAGAGAGAGGTAGAGAGAGGTAAAGAGGTAGAGAGAGAGAGGTAGAGAGAGAGCGAGAGAGAGAGAGAGAGAGAGAGGTAGAGAGAGAGGGAGAGAGAGAGGTAGAGAGAGGTAGAGAGGTAGAGAGGTAGAGAGAGAGAGAGAGAGAGAGAGAGAGAGAGAGAGAGAGAGAGACGACCACATTTCCTGGTGCATGTTTAGCCTCTACTTCATTATGTAGTGACTGCAAAGTGGAACAGGGGAAACATAGAGGCAGTGAGATGGACTGGGTCAAACCCCAGCAAATCCATTTACTGTCCAACAAAGCTATTAACGTGAAGAAAAGAGGACCTAGACTAATACACACACGCACACACACACACACACACACACACACACACACACACACACACACACACAGGTGAGACAGGGTTAGTGAGGAGGAGAGGGGGGATGAGGTGAGACAGGGTTAGTGAGGAGGAGAGGGGGGATGAGGTGAGACAGTGTTAGTGAGGAGGAGAGGAGGGATGAGGTGGGACAGGGTTAGTGAGGAGGAGAGGAGGGATGAGGTGAGACAGGGTTAGTGAGGAGGAGAGGAGGGATGAGGTGAGACAGGGTTAGTGAGGAGGAGAGGAGGGGATGGCAGACAGAGGAAATGGCAGACAGAGGAAATGGCCCCTGGCATACAGAGAAAATGGTTCCTACCCTGTGTCCTTCATTTGACTTGCAAAAACATGGCGGCTTCATGGTGGAGAAGGTGAGGGACAACGTCCAGATAGCAGTAACGTAAACTAAACGTCTGAGACGTCTGTGTTGTGTTGTGTGTGTGATTTCTGGCTACATACAATGGACCTTCCACTACTTTGCAAGAGCTTAAAGTACATACAGTATGAACTGCATACGGGATAATAGCTATCTACTTCTGGATAAGTACATTGGATGTAAAGCTTTCATCCTTCTGTATCTCTGTGTGATGAGAGAGAGAGAGAGAGAGAGAGAGAGAGAGAGAGAGAGAGAGAGAGACAGAGAGAGAGAGAGACAGACGGAGACAGAGAGAGAGAGAGAGAGAGAGGGAGAGGGAGAGAGAGAGAGAGAGAGATGAAGAGGTAATGAAAGAAAAAAGAGAGAAAGAAAGAATGGAGACCTTTAAGGAACGAGGGAGGGAAGGAAAAGAGAGCAGGGAGAGAGAGAGAGAGTGAGAGAGAGAGAGAGAGAGAGAGAGAGAGAAGATCCTTAAGTGGAAACAGAGCTGCAGTCAGATAGCACTCTCCTCTCCTCCTCACGACTCATTTACCAAAGTGAACGTCTCTGAGACGCATTAGAATAACTAATGTGCCCAACAAAGTTGTCAAGTTATATTAATTGCTTAATTAAAAAGAATGCATTGTCTCTCCGAGTTTAAGGACAGCTCAGTCTCCCCTCACTGCCTTTAAACTGATACCATGTACCGGAACAAGGGGGGAGGAGAGGGGGAGGATGGAGGGAGGAGATTAGGGAGGAAAAGAGACGTTGGAGGCGATGGGAGAATGGAGGGACAAGAGGACAGAGGAGCAAAAGGGAGGAGATTGGAGAGGAGGGAGGGATGAAGGGGAGGGGGAGGAAAGGGGGAGGAGAAGAGGGAGGAGAGTGGAGGGGAGGAGGGAGGGGTAGAATGGAGGGAGGAGAGGGGAGGGAGGGGGAGGAAAGGGGGAGGAGAGGATGGAGTGAGGAGAAGAGGCAGGAGAGGAGGGAGGAGAGGAGGGAGGGGAAAGGATGGAGGGAGGAGAGGAGGGAGGAGTGGGAAAGCATGGAGGGAGGGAGAGGGAGGAGAGGAGGGAGGGAAGAGGAGGGAGGGAGGAGAGGAGGGAGGAGAGTTGAGGGGAGGGGAGGAAAGGAGAGAGGAGAGGAGGAAGAATGCAGGGAGAGGGCAGGGAGAGCGGAGAGGAGGGAGGAGAGGTGGGTGGGTGGAGAGGGGAGAGGGGAGAGGATAGAGGAGAGGAGGAAGGAGAGATGAGGGGAGGAGAGGAGAGGGCAGGAGAGGCGAGAGGAGAGGAGGGAGGAGAGCGGAGGGGGAAGAGGGCAGGGAGGGGGAGAGGAGGGAGGACAGAGGGGAGGACAGGGGGAGGGGAGGAGAGTTGGAGGATATGCCTCACTAGAGGAGGATCCTCTCTGGTGGCTGTCACCATGTGAGAGCTGGATTAACGTCTCTCCTTGGAACAGACGCTTCCCTTATCTGTGTTCCCTTCCCAAATCCCCACACACTCTACACACCCCCTCATTGTGCGTCCTCACACACTCTACACACACACACACACACACACACACACACACACACACACACACACACACACACACACACACACACACACACACACACACACACACACACTCCACAAAAACCCTCCCTGCTCTTCCAAGACGTCTGCCGGCCCTGTTGTGACTGAATCATGCTCCACAAAGCATTGAAAAGATGTAGCTCCTTTAATTGATTTGAGGACAGTTTTAAAGTGTACCTCCCATTGTTTATGGTTATGATTAAGTATGACTTAGGCTGATCTCAGATCTGTGTTTTGGGACACTATTGACCATTAAGCATTGATTAAGGCCGGTTAGACATAGAGTGCATCCCAAATGGGACCCTATTTCCTACATAGTGCACTACTTTTAACCAGAGCCTTATGGGCCCTGGTCAAAAGGAGTGCACTGCATAAAGGGTGTCATTTGGGATGCATGCTATGTCTAACCTGCCTTCATCAATGCTTAACGGTCAAAGGTGTTCCGAAACACAGATCTGAGATCAGCCTAAGTCATACTTAATCATACCCATAAACAATGGGAGGTACACTTTAATGTTATTTTGTCTAGAACATTTTCTGGGCATTTTCTGGGCAAACTTTCCAGCGTGTTCCGAAGAGAGCAAAACAGCTCAGTCACTTGAAGAGTGTAAGTTATATTCAGCCCAGCAGACGGTGAATGAAGTAGATTTACAAAACAAATGAAATACTACAAGAATTTAAAGAGGGAACGTGAAGGATCTCACATGCTTTTACCGTAGATACTAATAGTGATATGGTAGTAGACTGGACTCAGCGGTAGTGATATGGTAGTAGACTGGACTCAGATGTAGTGATATGATAGTAGACTGGACTCAGATGTAGTGATATGGTAGTAGACTGGACTCAGATGTAGTGATATGGTAGTAGACTGGACTCAGATGTAGTGATATGATAGTAGACTGGACTCAGATGTAGTGATATGGTAGTAGACTGGACTCAGATGTAGTGATATGATAGTGGACTGGACTCAGATGTAGTGATATGGTAGTAGACTGGACTCAGATGCAGTGATATGGTAGTAGACTGGACTCAGATGTAGTGATATGGTAGTAGACTGGACTCAGATGTAGTGATATGGTAGTAGACTGGACTCAGATGTAGTGATATGGTAGTAGACTGGACTCAGCGGTAGTGATATGGTAGTAGACTGGACTCAGCTGTAGTGATATGGTAGTAGACTGGAACTACAGTATGATCTATGGATGGACAGTGTTCTCACTCAGAATGAACCATTAGAGCGCTGTCTTTTTTTAAGGACATTTTCACGTCAGTCAAACTTAACTGCAATTATTTCCAACATGGTCTATTTTAGAATATTAATGTTTAACCATATGTCACCGAGGCGGAATCATACACGCCTTATTGGTTAAATGTCACCAATTAATTTGTTATCTGGACTTATTTAACCAGGTAAGTCATTGAGAACACGTTCTCTTTCACAACGACCCGACCAAGACAGAGCAATAAAAATGGTGACATATTGTGAAAAGGGGTATACCTAGTCTGTTATACAACTGAACTGTGTCTTCCACATTTAACCCAAGCCCTCTGAATCAGAGAGGTGCGGGGGGGACTGCCTTAATCGACATCCACATCTTCGGCGCCGGGGGAACAGTGGGTTAACTGAATTGCTCAGGGGCAGAATGACAAATGTTTACCTTGTCAGGTCGGGGATTCAATCCAGCAACCTTTTGGTTACTAGTCCAACGCTCTAACCATTAGGCTACTTTTGTTTCAGTGTCAGCACCTCTGACTGTGCTGTGACACCTGTGTGTTCCAAATGACAACCTATTCCCTAGATAGTACACTACTTAGATGTTGCCCGTGGTCTAAAGTAGTGCACTATGTAGGGAATGGTGTAACATTTAGGATGCAGATATAGTCTCTGTTGTTATTATGTTCTCTATAGGCAATACAAGGTCAGCAGGATAAATTAGCAGCGTGTGGTTTATATCCAGTACACATATATAATGTGATTTTAATGGAATGGAAATGTAACACAGTGTGAGACATTTTATGTAATTGGTTATTCATTTCAGTTATTAAAAATTGGATTCAGGAAAAAGCAGGGTTTTATAAATCCCGTTCTATTTTTGTAATTGTATTTTTCTAGTGTAGCTAGGCAACGTGTCATTCCACAGAGCCAGTGGCCTACTACTGAACCTCGTAGAAAGATGACACGCTCTTGGTATCTGAGAACGGTAGAGAAAGAGAAACAGATGGAGAGATGGACAGAGTTAAAGAGACTGCTATGTATGTATGCTATAAAAAGTGCATTCGAAGAACCACTTCAAACACATCACTTTACGTTTATTTGCATGCGGGACTTGTGTGTGTTTGTGTGTGTGTGTGTGTGTGTGTGTCTGTGTGCTGGGTGTGTTCCTGTGACAGCCTGGATCTGATGTGTTCTGTACAGGATGTGGTTATGACACATCTAGAATGATGTCGGAAAGGATGGCTGACGTTTTTTTTACGTTGTTTGTAAATTATTTTTTGATTTTGTACATAATGTTGCTGCTACCGTCCCTTATGACCGAAAATAACTTCTGGATATCAGAATAGCGAATACTCAACTCGAACTGGAAGAAGATTTATCATTTAACGAGTCTGAAGAGTCCGACGCTCGGGAACAGGCCCAAACACCCCTCATTTGCATAAAGAAAAGAGGGAGAAAAAGGGGGCGGAGGTCCAGCAAGTAAACTCCCACTGCCATCCGTTCTATTGGCCAACGTGCAAACATTGGAAAAGAATAATCGACGACCTACGATCATCTGAACACTTTTTTATAGGCCGAGTCACTGGTGCTTCCTGCTTTCATTTTTGCTTGTAAGCAGGAATCAGGAGGATGCAGCTATGGTCATATTTGCCAAATGGAGGGCGAGGGGGAGCTTTGTACGCGTCTCTGTGTGGAGTAAAGGTGGTCTAGAAGTTTTTTCCTCTGGTTGCACATTTAACATGCTGATAGAAATGAGGTAAAACTGATTAAAGTTTCCCTGCATTAAAGTCCCCGGCCACTAGGAGCCCTGCCTCTGGACGAGAGGTTTCCTGTTTGGTTATGGCGGTATACAGTTCATTGAGTGCTGTTTTAGTGCCAATCTCGCTCTGTGGTGGTATGTAGACAACTACGAAAAATACAGATGAAAACTCTCTAGGTAGATAGTGTGATCTACAGCTTATCATGAGATACTCTACTCTACCTCGCCACGTGTCTTACCAGAGGCTGCCTTTCTGTCTTGTCGATAGAGTGCATAACCCACCAGCTGTATGTTCTTAATGTCGTTATTCATCCACAACTAGGCAAAACATATGATATTACAGTTTTTGATGTCCCGTTGGTAGGATATACGTGCCAATTTTCAGTTCATCCCATTTATTTTCCAGCGATTGAATGTTAGCTATCAGAACAGATGGCAATGGCAGAGAAGCTACTCGTTGCCTGATCCTCGCAAGGCACCCTGATCTTTTGCCTCAAAATCTCCGTTTCCTTCTCCAGAAAATCACGGGGATCTGGGCCTGGTCGAGTGTCTGCAGTATAGCGTCCGACTCATTGAAGAAGAACTCCTCCAATTTGAGGATAATAATCCCAGTTCTTATGTCCAGAAGCTCTTTTCAGTCATAAGAGACGGTAGCAGCAACATTATGTACGAAACAAGTTACGAATAACACGAAAAAACAAACAAAATAGCATGATTGGTTTAGAGTAACTGAGGAATTCATTTCAATTTATCAGGGGTGTTGCAGCACCTCAGCACCCTTCCTGTGACTTAGACCCGACACCAGGATAAAGTGACTAAAGGGGCAGATGAAATCGGTGAGGGGGCACAATTTTTGGGGAGGTTCTTGCTTTGGAAATATCACACTACACCACAATAAACATGAAGTTCAAATGCTGAGAGTCTGAGACCATTGATTGAATGCTTTCGAAGTGACATGTTGGCGTGAAATCTGTTGCCTATCTCCG
The DNA here is from genome assembly GCF_013265735.2 of Oncorhynchus mykiss. NCBI lineage: Eukaryota > Metazoa > Chordata > Actinopteri > Salmoniformes > Salmonidae > Oncorhynchus > Oncorhynchus mykiss. The sequence continues at coordinate 37,922,139 of NC_048584.1, forward strand.
CTACGCTGTATCACCACAATGGACAGCGCCCTACACACTAAAAGAAAGGCCGTTTTGGTCATCAATATAGACAACAAGATACATAGGCGTTTTCCTAATAGGAGAATAACCCTATGTGAATGCAGCCCTTATTCAAATATATGAACTAAATGCTGAATAGTATTAGCCTAGTTATTCATGTAGAATAGTATTGGCCTAGTTATTCATCTAGAATAGTATTAGCCTAGATATTCATGTAGAATAGTGTTAGCCTAGTTATTCATGTAGAATAGTATTGGCCTTGTCAGGTGCGTGAATGAGGACCCAAAAGCGAGTTAACAAAACAGAGTTTCTTTAATGACGAAACACACGTAGGCTCAGATGGACAGGCAGATTCCGACAGGACAGGACAAGGTTAGATGAACATGCAGATTCCGACAGGACAGGACAAGGTTGCAGCAAACACGACGATAGTCTGGTTCAGGCATGAGTAACACAAACGAGAATCCGACAAAGACAGGAGCAGAAACAGAGAGAGATATAGAGACCTAATCAGAGGGAAAAAGGGAACAGGTGGGAAAAGGGGTGAACGAGATAGTCAGAGAAGACAAGGAACAGCTGGGGGAAAGAGGGGAAGAAAAGGTAACCTAGTACGACCAGCAGAGGGAGACAGGGTGAAGAGAAAGGACAGAAACAAGACACAACATGACAATACATGACAGGCCTAGTTATTCATGTAGAATAGTATTGGCCTAGTTATTCATCTAGAATAGTATTAGCCTAGATATTCATGTAGAATAGTGTTAGCCTAGTTATTCATGTAGAATAGTGTTAGCCTAGTTATTCATGTAGAATAGTATTGGCCTAGTTATTCATGTAGAATAGTATTAGCCTAGTTATTCATGTTGAATAGTATTAGCCTAGTTATTCATGTTGAATAGTATTAGCCTAGTTATTCATGTAGAATAGTGTTAGCATAGTTATTCATGTAGAATAGTGTTAGCCTAGTTATTCATGTAGAATAGTATTGGTCTAGTTATTCATCTAGAATAGTATTAGCCTAGTTATTCATGTAGAATAGTGTTAGCCTAGTTATTCATGTAGAATAGTGTTAGCCTAGTTATTCAAATAGAATAGTATTGGCCTAGTTATTCATGTAGAATAGTATTAGCCTAGTTATTCATGTTGAATAGTGTTAGCCTAGTTATTCATGTAGACTAGTGTTAGCATAGTTATTCATGTAGAATAGCATTAGCCTAGTTATTCATGTTGAATAGTGTTAGCCTAGTTATTCATGTAGAATAGTGTTAGCATAGTTATTCATGTAGAATAGTATTGGCCTAGTTATTCATGTAGAATAGTATTGGCCTAGTTATTCATGTAGAATAGTACTGGCCTAGTTATTCTTGCTGAATAGTGTTTGGTTTAGAATATCAACACAACTGCGAATGGGAACAAATGAATGGGAACAAATGAATGGGAACAAATGAATGGGAACAAATGAATGGGAACAAAATAATGGGAACAAACAGTGGTACCAAGTAGGGATAATAAACTAAATATCAGATTGATAAAGGCAGGACACAATCTACATTTAGACTAGTTTAGATGCAGCCTACAGCCTACTACAGTGAGCTACAGCCTACAGCCTACTACAGTGAGATACAGCCTACAGCCTACAACAGTGAGATACAGTCTACTACAGTGAGATACAAACTACATTATACTACAGTGAGATACAGCCTACAGCCTAATACAGTGAGATACAGTCTACCACAGTGAGATACAGCCTACAGCCTACTACAATGAGATACAGTCTACTACAGTGAGATACAGCCTACAGCCCACTACAGTGAGATACAGACTACAGTCTACTACAATGAGATACAGCCCACTACAGTGAACTACAGTCTACTACAGTGAGATACAGTCTACTACAGTGATATACAGTCTACTACAGTGAGATACAGTCTACTACAGTGAGATACAGTCTACTACAGTGAGATACAGCCTACTACAGTGAGATATAGCCTACTACAGTGAGATAAAGCCTACTACAGTGAGATACAGCCTACTACAGTGAGATACAGCCTACTACAGTGATATACAGTCTACTAAAGTGAGATACAGCCTACTACAGTGAGATATAGCCTACTACAGTGAGATACAGCCTACTACAGTGAGATACAGCCTACTACAGTGAGATACAGCCTACTACAGTGAGATATAGCCTACTACAGTGAGATACAGCCTACTACAGTGAGATACAGCCTACTACAGTGAGATATAGCCTACTACAGTGAGATATAGCCTACTACAGTGAGATACAGTCTACTACAGTGAGATACAAACTACATTATACTACAGTGAGATACAGCCTACAGCCTAATACAGTGAGATACAGTCTACCACAGTGAGATACAGCCTACAGCCTACTACAATGAGATACAGTCTACTACAGTGAGATACAGCCTACAGCCCACTACAGTGAGATACAGACTACAGTCTACTACAATGAGATACAGCCCACTACAGTGAACTACAGTCTACTACAGTGAGATACAGTCTACTACAGTGATATACAGTCTACTACAGTGAGATACAGTCTACTACAGTGAGATACAGTCTACTACAGTGAGATACAGCCTACTACAGTGAGATATAGCCTACTACAGTGAGATAAAGCCTACTACAGTGAGATACAGCCTACTACAGTGAGATACAGCCTACTACAGTGATATACAGTCTACTAAAGTGAGATACAGCCTACTACAGTGAGATATAGCCTACTACAGTGAGATACAGCCTACTACAGTGAGATACAGCCTACTACAGTGAGATACAGCCTACTACAGTGAGATATAGCCTACTACAGTGAGATACAGCCTACTACAGTGAGATACAGCCTACTACAGTGAGATATAGCCTACTACAGTGAGATATAGCCTACTACAGTGAGATACAGCCTACTACAGTGAGATACAGCCTACTACAGTGAGATACAGCCTACTACAGTGAGATATAGCCTACTACAGTGAGATACAGCCTACATCCCACTACAGTGAAAAACAGTCTACTACAGTGAGATACAGACTACAGTCTACTACAATGAGACACAGCCTACAGCCTACTACAGTGAAATACAGCTGTGATCCAGCAGTGTTTTAACATTTTTCACAGAAAGTCATGGCTCTCTGGGTCAAGGGCACACAGGGCCTCCACCCTCTGGCTGTTGTGTTCACTGAATCATTCCGACATTTCACCAATGACAGCATCCAAGAACAGTATTTCACACTCAGTCACTACTCCTCTGTCTTGCTGACATACTGTACTGTCCACCACATTTTGATGGAAATTTGTACTTGCATAACGTTTTTTGTTTGCTTGGCGCTGGTGGTGCATCAGTGGCTTCGAACTCACTGTCACATCTCAGCTTCTCAACGTACTCCAACGCACTGCGGACCAGTTTGACTCCGGTGTAAAGATCTGTTGCTTTTTGCCTGGAGAAATGTGTTTTTGTAGGATTGAGAAGACTGAGGATTCTGTGCACCATGGTGGCTGTAAACGTCAATCTGTGGTCCTCCACTGCGTTCAGCAGCCCTGTAGCCTGGTGCCCCCTTCTCCTTTGGCTTTGTCTGGGTATTTTGCCGAAACCCATTTCTGATATCCATCGTGGCAGTGACAGATTAGCTGGTTCAAGCTAGCTAAATAGGCTAAGGCTAATAACACTAATGTCTTTTACAGCCAACTAAGAAGCTAACTGAACTCGGTAGTGTTGGGGCGTGAGGCAGAGTTGAGTGAAGCAGCTTCAACTGTAAACTGCAGAACCAACCAGACAGAACGTTGATGATGATGATGGAAATCACAGAAAAAACACATGTGAATCCGTATGATTTAGGAAGAGAGAGGGGCTAGAGAGGAAGAGGGAGGGACTAGAGAGGAAGAGAGAGGTGCTAGAGAGGAAGAGAGAGGGGCTAGAGAGGAAGAGATAGGGACTAGAGAGGAAGAGAGAGGGGCTAGAGAGGAAGAGAGAGGGGCTAGAGAGGAAGAGAGAGGGGCTAGAGAGGAAGAGAGAGGACCTAGAGAGGAAGAGAGAGGGGCTAGAGAGGAAGAGAGAGGGGCTAGAGGGGGACTAGACAGGAAGAGAGAGGGGCTAGAGAGGAAGAGAGAGGGGCTAGAGGGGGACTAGAGAGGAAGAGAGAGGGGCTAGAGAGGAAGAGAGAGGGGCTAGAGAGGAAGAGAGAGGGACTAGAGAGGAAGAGAGAGGACCTAGAGAGGAAGTGAGAGGGACTAGAGAGTAAGAGAGAGGGGCTAAAGAGGAAGAAAGAGGGGCTAGAGAGGAAGAGAGATGGGCTAGAGAGGAAGAGAGAGGGGCTAGAGAGGAAGAGAGAGGGGCTAGAGAGGAAGAGAGGGGGGCTAGAGAGGAAGAGAGAGGGACTAGAGAGGAAGAGAGAGGGGCTAGAGAGGAAGAGAGAGGGGCTAGAGAGGAAGAGAGAGGGGCTAGAAGGGCTAGAGAGGGGCTAGAGAGGAAGAGAGAAGGCCTAGAGAAGAAAAGAGAGAGGTGTTGTGTCTTTGGCTATGCCGAATTAAGTGATATGACATGCTGTTCTATAAAATCCGTTCTCTGTAATTAATATTACCTGATTGAGCTAATCATTTAAATTAAGGTACCACAAAAAAAATGTTATAGAGCAGTTATCTTCCAAATAAACTCTTAAAGACCTGGTAATATTTGACATCAATAGCAGTCAATATCAATCGTCACCGTATTTCAGTCTCATCTGAAAGTTGTAAATTCTTGGGTTCTTCACGAACCCCGGCTAACAAGTTGAATCAGCAATACAAATTTGGGCTTAATTATTTATTTGCTAAATTCCTAAATAATCACACAGAAGTAAATATACACAGAATGAATCATACCTTGATTACAAATTATGTCATGAAGGAAAACGTCCCTAGCGGGCGGAACAGATATGACAGCAGGTTACCCAAAGAAAAGGGGGCTGGGTTTGAGTGAAAGAGCGGGAAGACTGAAGAACAAAGGGAGAAGTTATGTCTCTATCGGGCTGTAGGCAACTACTCTATCGTAAATACAGAATCTTATGCATTCTAAATTACCGCTCATTTGGAAAAGGAAAATGCAATAAATATTTACTCTGAGCTCCACTTTGGTAGGTTGGTGGTAGATGGAAGGCCATGTTGCCCAACAGAGTCCTTTGTCCTTTGAAGAATGTCTCTGGTGGTAAATTGGATAGGTTGTAGTAACATTGTTGTATGATAGACGGGATACTCTGTCTGTTCCTTCCTAACCCTCGTTTGCAGCTGCTGTTGCTAACTCAACGGTTAGGAGGTATCACTTCTATAGTGAATAAGAGTTCAAAGTCCATACCATTCGCAACCAAAGCTCACGCTGAGGTAGGCTTCGTTCTGTAGTTATTATCTGAACCCTTCTGACATCGGACCGTCATCCTAATGTACCCGGAACAGGAGGTTACATTTGTGACAAGGGCTTATATAGTGGAGGGAGAAGGGTGTGTTTCATAGTTTATAACCCATGTCTCTTCACAGGGGCGGGCCACGGATTGAGCAGAGCCCTAACCTTATGAAAACCCAAATCTCTAATTTGGAAGCTAAAATTAAATTTAATCCTGACACCAATAGTTTTAAATTCAAACATTTAAATTGCACAACAATTCTATGTGAATCTGATAACTATAATGTGTAGACTTTCCACTGTACTGTTTATGTCATCCTATCATTGATGAGAATGTCTCAGATGATAACCAAACTGACATCATATTCATGAAGCACAAACGCATATGTTCAACTGGTTGGATTACCAAAATATGGTTCATTTCCCCCCACCTTCTGATGTCCCCAGAATCTCTGTTTAACAAAGGCTATACAGAGTCCCCCCGTAGAGTCAAGAGAGAGGGAAGGGAGAAAGGTGTTTATGGGGGGTCATAAACCTTACCCGCAGGCCAACGTTATGACAGGGGCTAGAAGGGAAAAGAGAGAGGCTAGAGAGGAAGAGAGAGGGGCTAGAGGGGGGCTAGAGAGGAAGAGAGAGGGACTAGAGAGGAAGAGAGAGAGGCTAGAGAGGAAGAGACAGGGGCTAGAGAGGAAGAGAGAGAGGCTAGAGAGGAAGGAGACAGGGGCTAGAGAGGAAGAGAGAGAGGCTAGAGAGGAAGAGAGAGGGGCTAGAGGGGGGCTAGAGAAGAAGAGACAGGACCTAGAAAGGAAGAGAGAGGGGCTAGAGAGGAAGAGAGGGGGGCTAGAGAGGAAGAGAGAGGGGCTAGAGAGTGGCTAGTGTTCTCACCCCTGTGTAGTAGTTAGCGGGACACTTCCTGTACCCAATAAACAGAGCCTAGCCTGCTCCTATACCTGAATGTGTGTGTATGTGTGCATATGCATCCATTCATGTGTGTCTGCATTCATTTATGTGCGAGCGTGGATTTGTGTGTGTGTGTGTGTGTGTGTGTGTGTGTGGGAGAGTGAAACGCAGGAGACAGCAGGCGATGACAGGGCCAGTGACCTCACTCACACCCCCTCACTACTCCTTCCAAGAATCGCTGTGTCTTTCCTGTCACTTTGTGTTAAAGCGCCGCCCACGCATGTGGGTGTATGTATGTGTGTACATGTATTTTCTGCTTGTCTGACAGCTGAGGAGAGTGTTATTTTCCACTTCCTGTGTGTCCAGACCTATAGACCCTGGCTATGAAGTAATCCTAATATTATGCTACATTAAATGTCAATTGCCAGTCAGTGACCTACAGAACAGTCTGTGTGTGTGTGAGGTCAGGACGGGCTTGATATTAACCTGACTACAGAGAGAGGGATCAGCGAACAAATAGGGCTCCTATTATACAACAAGTAGCTAGAGAGAGAGACAGGGAGGGGGATAGACAGAGAGAGGGAGAGAGAGACAGGGAGAGAGAGAGACAGAGAGAGAGAGAGAGAGACAGAGAGAGAGAGAGAGAGAGAGACAGGGAGAGGGAGAGGGATCAGCGAACAAATACAGCTCCTATTATACAACAAGGAGCGAGAGAGAGACAGGGAGAGAGAGAGAGAGAGAGAGAGAGAGAGAGAGACAGGGAGAGAGAGAGAGAGAAGGAGAGAGAGAGAGAGAGAGAGAGATTTGATGAAGAGGTAATGAAAAAAAAGAGTGAATGAAAGAAAGAACGAATAGAATATAATACAGAGGAAAGCTCTCCAGTAAAACAGTAATATTGGTCCAGCGGCAGTTGAATTGAGGACTACTCCCTTTCTCTCCCCCTTTCACTCCTCCCCTCTTCCTCTCTTTTTGTTTCTCTATCCCAGTGAGAGGGGTCGGCATGCCCATAGCTGTCATCTCTGGCAGGAGCCTCCTTATCCTCTCTCTCTCTCTCTCTCTCTCTCTCTCTCTCAATTCAATTCAATTCAATTCAAGGGCTTTATTGGCATGGGAAACATGTGTTAACATTGCCAAAGCAAGTGAGGTAGATAATATATAAAGTGAATATATAAAGTGAAATAAACAATAACAATTAACAGTAAACATTACACATACAGAAGTTTCAAAACAATAAAGACATTACAAATGTCATATTATATATATACAGTGTTTTAACAATGTACAAATGGTAAAGGACATTCTCTCTCTCTCAATCTCTGTCTCTCTCTCTCCATCTCTGTCTTTCAGCTGGCATGGCTGGTCAGTACACAATGACAGGCCCTGCTAAATAAAAGCACACAGAGAAAGAGAGAGAGAAAGAGAGAGAGAGAGAGAGAGAGATAGAGATTGAGAGAGAGAGAGAGAGACAGAGAGAGAGAGAGAGAGAGAGAGACTCCTGTCCCTTACGGAAAAAATAAGATTTGTAATCCTGTGAAAGCAGGTTGTTTTTGGAACACTTCACGTAATGATATTTCAAGTGGACTTTTAAATGTAACATCATGTGACACCATGTGTTTTTTGGAACTTTCCATGTGATTATTTTACACGTGTGGACTTTCCCGTGATCACATTCAAATTGTGACATGGAATTTTCACAGGTTATGAACTGCAAACAAAATGACCGTACACACATGACAACATTGTGTTGATTTAAACACAGTATTTATTTAACTTTTTTTTTTTTACATTTGAACTCACAGCAGCTTCCTGCTACACCACCATGTCTGTGTCAGTAACTCATTTCACCTGTATGCCTACACTTTCAAAGTAAATCTCGGCTTTGTTAAAAATACACTCAATACAAAACGTGTATATTTATCATAGTGATTGAGGAGTAACATTAAAACTGAATAATATTCCTCACCGACATTAGAAAACTATACAGAAAACTCTCAAACTGCTGAAATAAGTAAATAATTAAATCAATGATGAGAGAGTAGTCAGAATATCTGATAACTAAAATAACAGTGCAGATGCTAATCTTTTCCTAAGTGCAGAGATGTATTATGGGTAATGAATGTGTAGGGGACTGCTACAGACTGTTGTGCTGAAAGAGCAGCATACCTAAAAATCTACAGGTTTGGAATTCAAATACCATTTATTTGCGCATTTGAAAATGTGTTCAGATATAAATACCAGGCGTTGTAAATACCAGTTGGAGACATTCATGTGCTTTGAAATAGTTGAGAAATGCCAATTTGCTGACAAAAAGCTGTGTCAACCATAAGTTAAAAGAAAACGTATCATGCTTGTAATTGTTTTTTATAGATTTAAAAAACCATTTGAACACAATTCATTTGTATAAATAAAGTTTTTTTTGTTACATTAAACTGCAGAGAAAATGTGTTAAATGTGTTACCGAGGTAATTTGCTTAGTAGGTGACGTCAGAAGTCAGTATGCAGGGAAAAATCAGAGCTCAAAGGATGGGCATAAATTACAAATTACAATTATAAAACAGTGATATACAGTCTACTACAGTGAGATACAGCCTACTACAGTGATATACAGTCTACTACAGTGATATACAGTCTACTACAGTGAGATACAGTCTACTACAGTGATATACAGTCTACTACAGTGATATACAGTCTACTACAGTGAGATACAGTCTACTACAGTGATATACAGTCTACTACAGTGAGAAACAGTCTACTACAGTGAGATACAGTCCACTACAGTGAGATACAGTCTACTACAGTGAGATACAGTCTACTACAGTGATATACAGTCTACTACAGTGAGATACAGTCTACTACAGTGATATACAGTCTACTACAGTGAGAAACAGTCTACTACAGTGAGATACAGTCTACTACAGTGAGATACAGTCTACTCCAGTGATATACAGCCCACTACAGTTATATACAGTCTACTACAGTGATATACAGTCTACTACAGTGATATACAGCCCACTACAGTGATATACAGTCTACTACAGTGATATACAGCCCACTACAGTGATATACAGCCCACTACAGTGAGATACAGCCCACTACAGTGAGATACAGTCTACTACAGTGAGATACAGCCTACTACAGTGATATACAGTCTACTACAGTAACACAGTGATATACAGCCCACTACAGTTATATACAGTCTACTACAGTGATATACAGTCTACTACAGTGAGATACAGCCTACTACAGTGATATACAGTCTACTACAGTAACACACAGCCCACTACAGTGATCTATAGTCTACTACAGTGAGATACAGCCTACTACAGTGATATACAGTCTACTACAGTGATATACAGCACACTACAGTGATATACAGTCTACTACAGTGAGATACAGTCTACTACAGTGATATACAGTCTACTACAGTGAGATACAGTCTACTACAGTGATAGACAGTCTACTACAGTGAGATACAGTCTACTACAGTGATATACAGCCCACTACAGTGAGATACAGTCTACTACAGTGATATACAGTCTACTACAGTGAGATACAGTCTACTACAGTGATATACAGTATACTACAGTGAGATACAGTCTACTACAGTGATATACAGTCTACTACAGTGAGATACAGTATACTACAGTGATATACAGCCCACTACAGTGAGATACAGTCTACTACAGTGATATACAGCCCACTACAGTGAGATACAGCCTACTACAGTGATATACAGTCTACTACAGTTATATACAGTCTACTACAGTGATATACAGTCTACTACAATGATATACAGCCCACTACAGTGATATACAGTCTACTACAGTGATATACAGCCCACTACAGTGATATACAGCCCACTACAGTGAGATACAGCCCACTACAGTGAGATACAGTCTACTACAGTGAGATACAGTCTACTACAGTGAGATACAGTCGACTACAGTGATATACAGTCTACTACAGTGATATACAGTCTACTACAGTGAGATACAGCCTACTACAGTGATATACAGTCTACTACAGTAACATACAGCCCACTACAGTGATATACAGTCTACTACAGTGAGATACAGTCTACTACAGTGATATACAGTCTACTACAGTGAGATACAGTCTACTACAGTGATATACAGTCTACTACAGTGAGATACAGTCTACTACAGTGATATACAGCCCACTACAGTGAGATACCGTCTACTACAGTAAGATACAGTCTACTACAGTGATATACAGTCTACTACAGTGATATACAGTCTACTACAGTGAGATACAGTCTACTACAGTGATATACAGTCTACTACAGTGATATACAGCCCACTACAGTGATATACAGCCTACTACAGTGATATACAGTCTACTACAGTGAGATACAGTCTACTACAGTGATATACAGTCTACTACAGTGAAATACAGTCTACTACAGTGATATACAGTCTACTACAGTAATATACTGTCTACTACAGTTATATACAGTCTACAACAGTGATATACAGTCTACTACAATGATACACAGCCCACTACAGTGATATACAGTCTACTACAGTGATATACAGTCTACTGCATTAACATACAGCCCACTACAGTGATATAAAGTCTACTACAGTGAGATACAGTCTACTACAGTGATATACAGTCTACTACAGTGAGATACAGCCTACTACAGTGATATACAGTCTACTATAGTAACACACAGCCCACTACAGTGATCTACAGTCTACTACAGTGAGATACAGTCTACTACAGTGATATACAGTCTACTACAGTGAGATACAGTCTACTACAGTGATATACAGTCTACTACAGTGAGATACAGTCTACTACAGTGATATACAGCCCACTACAGTGAGATACCGTCTACTACAGTGAGATACAGTCTACTACAGTGATATACAGTCTACTACAGTGAGATACAGTCTACTACAGTGATATACAGCCCACTACAGTGAGATACAGTCTACTACAGTGATATACAGCCCACTACAGTGGGATACAGCCTACTACAGTGATATACAGTCTACTACAGTAACATACAGCCCACTACAGTGATATACAGTCTACTACAGTGAGATACAGTCTACTACAGTGATATACAGTCTACTACAGTGAGATACAGTCTACTACAGTGATATACAGTCTACTACAGTGAGATACAGTCTACTACAGTGATATACAGCCCACTACAGTGAGATACAGGCTACTACAGTGATATACAGCCCACTACAGTGGGATACAGCCTACTACAGTGATATACAGTCTACTACAGTGAGATACAGTCTACTACAGTGATATACAGTCTACTACAGTGATATACAGCCCACTACAGTGATATACAGCCTACTACAGTGAGATACAGTCCACTACAGTGATATACAGTCTACTACAGTGATATACAGTCTACTACAGTGATATACAGTCTACTACAGTAATATACTGTCTACTACAGTGATATACAGTCTACTACAGTGATATACAGCCCACTACAGTGATATACAGTCTACTACAGTGATATACAGTCTACTGCAGTAACATACAGCCCACTACAGTGATATACAGTCTACTACAGTGAGATACAGTCTACTACAGTGATATACAGTCTACTACAGTGAGATACAGCCTACTACAGTGATATACAGTCTACTACAGTAACATACAGCCCACTACAGTGAGATACAGTCTACTACAGTGATATACAGTCTACTACAGTGAGATACAGTCTACTACAGTGATATACAGTCTACTACAGTGAGATACAGTCGACTACAGTGATATACAGCCCACTACAGTGAGATACCGTCTACTACAGTGAGATACAGTCTACTACAGTGATATACAGCCCACTACAGTGATATACAGCCCACCACAGTGAGATACAGCCCACTACAGTGAGATACAGTCTACTGCAATGAGATACAGTCTACTACAGTGAGATACAGTCTACTACAGTGATATACAGTCTACTACAGTGAGATACAGTCTACTACAGTGATATACAGTCTACTACAGTGAGATACAGTCTACTACAGTGATACACAGTCTACTACAGTGATATACAGCCCACTATAGTGAGATACAGTCTACTACAGTGAGATACAGTCTACTACAGTGATATACAGTCTACTACAGTGAGATACAGTCTACTACAGTGATATACAGTCTACTACAGTGAGATACAGTCTACTACAGTGATATACAGCCCACTACAGTGAGATACAGTCTACTACAGTGATATACAGCCCACTACTGTGGAATACAGCCTACTACAGTGATAAACAGTCTACTACAGTGAGATACAGTCTACTACAGTGCTATACAGTCTACTACAGTGATATACAGCCCACTACAGTGAGATACAGCCTACTACAGTGATATACAGTCTACTACAGTGATATACAGCCCACTACAGTGATATACAGCCCACTACAGTGAGATACAGCCCACTACAGTGAGATACAGTCTACTACAGTGAGATACATTCTACTACAGTGAGATACAGTCTACTACAGTGATATACAGTCTACTACAGTGATATAGAGTATACTACAGTGATATACAGCCCACTACAGTGATATACAGTCTACTACAGTGAGATAAAGTCTACTACAGTGATATACAGTCTACTACAGTGAGATACAGTCTACTACAGTTATACACAGTCTACTACAGTGATATACAGCCCACTATAGTGAGATACAGTCTACTACATTGATATACAGTCCACTATAGTGAGATACAGTCTACTACAGTGATATAATGTATACTACAGTGATATACAGTCTACTACAGTGAGATACAGTCTACTACAGTGAGATACAGTCTACTAAAGTGATATACAGTCTACCACAGTGATATACAGCCTACTACAGTGAGATACAGTCTACTACAGTGATATACAGTCTACTATAGTGAGATACAGTCTACTACAATGATATACATTCTACTACAGTGAGATACAGTCTACTACAGTGAGATACAACCCACTACAGTGAGATACAGTCTACTACAGTGAGATACAGTCTACTACAGTAATATACAGTCTACTACAGTGATATACAGTCTACTACCTTGAGATACAGTCCATTACAGTGAGATACAGCCTACCTCAATGATATACAGCCAACTACAGTGAGATACAGTCTACTACAGTGATATACAGCCCACTACAGTGAGATACAGTCTACTACAGTGAGATACAGTCTACTACAGTGATATACAGCCCACTACAGTGAGATACAGTCTACTACAGTGATATACAGTCTACTACAGTGAGATACAGTCTACTGCATTAACATACAGCCCACTACAGTGATATACAGTCTACTACAGTGAGATACAGTCTACTACAGTGATATACAGTCTACTACAGTGAGATACAGCCTACTACAGTGATATACAGTCTACTATAGTAACACACAGCCCACTACAGTGATCTACAGTCTACTACAGTGAGATACAGTCTACTACAGTGATATACAGTCTACTACAGTGAGATACAGTCTACTACAGTGATATACAGTCTACTACAGTGAGATACAGTCTACTACAGTGATATACAGCCCACTACAGTGAGATACCGTCTACTACAGTGAGATACAGTCTACTACAGTGATATACAGTCTACTACAGTGAGATACAGTCTACTACAGTTCTATACAGCCCACTACAGTGAGATACAGTCTACTACAGTGATATACAGCCCACTACAGTGGGATACAGCCTACTACAGTGATATACAGTCTACTACAGTAACATACAGCCCACTACAGTGATATACAGTCTACTACAGTGAGATACAGTCTACTACAGTGATATACAGTCTACTACAGTGAGATACAGTCTACTACAGTGATATACAGTCTACTACAGTGAGATACAGTCTACTACAGTGATATACAGCCCACTACAGTGAGATACAGGCTACTACAGTGATATACAGCCCACTACAGTGGGATACAGCCTACTACAGTGATATACAGTCTACTACAGTGAGATACAGTCTACTACAGTGATATACAGTCTACTACAGTGATATACAGCCCACTACAGTGATATACAGCCTACTACAGTGAGATACAGTCCACTACAGTGATATACAGTCTACTACAGTGATATACAGTCTACTACAGTGATATACAGTCTACTACAGTAATATACTGTCTACTACAGTGATATACAGTCTACTACAGTGATATACAGCCCACTACAGTGATATACAGTCTACTACAGTGATATACAGTCTACTGCAGTAACATACAGCCCACTACAGTGATATACAGTCTACTACAGTGAGATACAGTCTACTACAGTGATATACAGTCTACTACAGCGAGATACAGCCTACTACAGTGATATACAGTCTACTACAGTAACATACAGCCCACTACAGTGAGATACAGTCTACTACAGTGATATACAGTCTACTACAGTGAGATACAGTCTACTACAGTGATATACAGTCTACTACAGTGAGATACAGTCTACTACAGTGATATACAGCCCACTACAGTGAGATACCGTCTACTACAGTGAGATACAGTCTACTACAGTGATATAAAGCCCACTACAGTGATATACAGCCCACCACAGTGAGATACAGCCCACTACAGTGAGATACAGTCTACTGCAATGAGATACAGTCTACTACAGTGAGATACAGTCTACTACAGTGATATACAGTCTACTACAGTGAGATACAGTCTACTACAGTGATATACAGTCTACTACAGTGAGATACAGTCTACTACAGTGATACACAGTCTACTACAGTGATATACAGCCCACTATAGTGAGATACAGTCTACTACAGTGAGATACAGTCTACTACAGTGATATACAGTCTACTACAGTGAGATACAGTCTACTACAGTGATATACAGTCTACTACAGTGAGATACAGTCTACTACAGTGATATACAGCCCACTACAGTGAGATACAGTCTACTACAGTGATATACAGCCCACTACTGTGGAATACAGCCTACTACAGTGATAAACAGTCTACTACAGTGAGATACAGTCTACTACAGTGCTATACAGTCTACTACAGTGATATACAGCCCACTACAGTGAGATACAGCCTACTACAGTGATATACAGTCTACTACAGTGATATACAGCCCACTACAGTGATATACAGCCCACTACAGTGAGATACAGCCCACTACAGTGAGATACAGTCTACTACAGTGAGATACAGTCTACTACAGTGAGATACAGTCTACTACAGTGATATACAGTCTACTACAGTGATATAGAGTATACTACAGTGATATACAGCCCACTACAGTGATATACAGTCTACTACAGTGAGATAAAGTCTACTACAGTGATATACAGTCTACTACAGTGAGATACAGTCTACTACAGTTATACACAGTCTAATACAGTGATATACAGCCCACTATAGTGAGATACAGTCTACTACATTGATATACAGTCCACTATAGTGAGATACAGTCTACTACAGTGATATAATGTATACTACAGTGATATACAGTCTACTACAGTGAGATACAGTCTACTACAGCTATATACAGCCCACTACAGTGAGATACAGCCTACTACAGTGATATACAGCCCACTACAGTGAGATACAGTCTACTACAGTGATATACAGTCTACTACAGTGATATACAGCCCACTACAGTGATATACAGTCTACTACAGTGAGATACAGTCTACTACAGTGAGATACAACCCACTACAGTGAGATACAGTCTACTACAGTGAGATACAGTCTACTACAGTGATATACTGTCTACTACAGTGATATACAGTCTACTACCTTGAGATACAGTCCATTACAGTGAGATACAGCCTACCACAATTATATACAGCCAACTACAGTGAGATACAGTCTACTACAGTGATATACAGCCCACTACAGTGATATACAGTCTACTACAGTGAGATACAGTCTACTACAGTGAGATACAGTCTACTACAGTGATATACAGCCCACTACAGTGAGATACAGTCTACTACAGTGATATACAGCCCACTACAGTGAGATACAGTCTACTACAGTGATATACAGTCTGCTACAGTGATATACAGCCCACTACAGTGATTTACAGCCCACTACAGTGATATACAGCCCACTACAGTGATATAAAGCCCACTACAGTGATATACAGTCTACTACAGTGATATACAGTCTACTACAGTGATATACAGTCTACTACAGTGATATACAGTCTACTGCAGTGATATACAGCCCACTACAGTGATATACAGCCCACTACAGTGATATACAGCCCACTACAGTGAGATACAGTCTACTACAGTGAGATACAGTCTACTACAGTGAGATACAGTCTACTACAGTGATATACAGTCTACTACAGTGATATACAGCCTACTACAGTGAGATACAGTCTACTACAGTGATATACAGTCTACTATAGTGAGATACAGTCTACTACAGTGATATACAGTCTACTACAGTGAGATACAGTCTACTACAGTGAGATACAACCCACTACAGTGAGATACAGTCTACTACAGTGAGATACAGTCTACTACAGTGTTATACAGTCTACTACAGTGATATACAGTCTACTACCTTGAGATACAGTCCATTACAGTGAGATACAGCCTACCACAATTATATACAGCCAACTACAGTGAGATACAGTCTACTACAGTGATATACAGCCCACTACAGTGATATACAGTCTACTACAGTGAGATACAGTCTACTACAGTGAGATACAGTCTACTACAGTGATATACAGCCCACTACAGTGAGATACAGTCTACTACAGTGATATACAGTCTACTACAGTGAGATACAGTCTACTACAGTGAGATACAGTCTACTAAAGTGATATACAGTCTACCACAGTGATATACAGCCTACTACAGTGAGATACAGTCTACTACAGTGATATACAGTCTACTATAGTGAGATACAGTCTACTACAATGATATACAGTCTACTACAGTGAGATACAGTCTACTACAGTGAGATACAACCCACTACAGTGAGATACAGTCTACTACAGTGAGATACAGTCTACTACAGTAATATACAGTCTACTACAGTGATATACAGTCTACTACCTTGAGATACAGTCCATTACAGTGAGATACAGCCTACCTCAATGATATACAGCCAACTACAGTGAGATACAGTCTACTACAGTGATATACAGCCCACTACAGTGATATACAGTCTACTAAAGTGAGATACAGTCTACTACAGTGAGATACAGTCTACTACAGTGATATACAGCCCACTACAGTGAGATACAGTCTACTACAGTGATATACAGTCTACTACAGTGAGATACAGTCTACTACAGTGATATACAGTCCACTACAGTGAGATACAGTCTACTACAGTGATATACAGCCCACTACAGTGAGATACAGTCTACTACAGTGAGATACAGTCTACTACAGTGAGATACAGTCTACTACAGTGAGATACAGACTACTACAGTGAGATACAGTCTACTACAGTGAGATACAGTCTACTACAGTGAGATACAGTCTACTACAGTGAGATACAGTCTACTACAGTGATATACAGTCCATTACAGTGAGATACAGCCTACCACAATTATATACAGCCAACTACAGTGAGATACAGTCTACTACAGTGATATACAGCCCACTACAGTGATATACAGTCTACTACAGTGAGATACAGTCTACTACAGTGAGATACAGTCTACTACAGTGATATACAGCCCACTACAGTGAGATACAGTCTACTACAGTGATATACAGTCTACTACAGTGAGATACAGTCTACTACAGTGAGATACAGTCTACTAAAGTGATATACAGTCTACTACAGTGATATACAGCCTACTACAGTGAGATACAGTCTACTACAGTGATATACAGTCTACTATAGTGAGATACAGTCTACTACAATGATATACAGTCTACTACAGTGAGATACAGTCTACTACAGTGAGATACAACCCACTACAGTGAGATACAGTCTACTACAGTGAGATACAGTCTACTACAGTAATATACAGTCTACTACAGTGATATACAGTCTACTACCTTGAGATACAGTCCATTACAGTGAGATACAGCCTACCACAATGATATACAGCCAACTACAGTGAGATACAGTCTACTACAGTGATATACAGCCCACTACAGTGATATACAGTCTACTAAAGTGAGATACAGTCTACTACAGTGAGATACAGTCTACTACAGTGATATACAGCCCACTACAGTGAGATACAGTCTACTACAGTGATATACAGTCTACTACAGTGAGATACAGTCTACTACAGTGATATACAGTCCACTACAGTGAGATACAGTCTACTACAGTGATATACAGCCCACTACAGTGAGATACAGTCTACTACAGTGAGATACAGTCTACTACAGTGAGATACAGTCTACTACAGTGAGATACAGTCTACTGCAATGAGATACAGTCTACTACAGTGAGATACAGTCTACTACAGTGATATACAGTCTACTACAGTGAGATACAGTCTACTACAGTGATATACAGTCTACTACAGTGAGATACAGTCTACTACAGTGATACACAGTCTACTACAGTGATATACAGCCCACTACAGTGAGATACAGTCTACTACAGTGAGATACAGTCTACTACAGTGATATACAGTCTACTACAGTGAGATACAGTCTACTACAGTGATATACAGTCTACTACAGTGAGATACAGTCTACTACAGTGATATACAGCCCACTACAGTGAGATACAGTCTACTACAGTGATATACAGCCCACTACTGTGGAATACAGCCTACTACAGTGATAAACAGTCTACTACAGTGAGATACAGTCTACTACAGTGCTATACAGTCTACTACAGTGATATACAGCCCACTACAGTGAGATACAGCCTACTACAGTGATATACAGTCTACTACAGTGATATACAGCCCACTACAGTGATATACAGCCCACTACAGTGAGATACAGCCCACTACAGTGAGATACAGTCTACTACAGTGAGATACAGTCTACTACAGTGAGATACAGTCTACTACAGTGATATACAGTCTACTACAGTGATATAGAGTATACTACAGTGATATACAGCCCACTACAGTGATATACAGTCTACTACAGTGAGATAAAGTCTACTACAGTGATATACAGTCTACTACAGTGAGATACAGTCTACTACAGTTATACACAGTCTACTACAGTGATATACAGCCCACTATAGTGAGATACAGTCTACTACATTGATATACAGTCCACTATAGTGAGATACAGTCTACTACAGTGATATAATGTATACTACAGTGATATACAGTCTACTACAGTGAGATACAGTCTACTACAGCTATATACAGCCCACTACAGTGAGATACAGCCTACTACAGTGATATACAGCCCACTACAGTGAGATACAGTCTACTACAGTGATATACAGTCTACTACAGTGATATACAGCCCACTACAGTGATATACAGTCTACTACAGTGAGATACAGTCTACTACAGTGAGATACAACCCACTACAGTGAGATACAGTCTACTACAGTGAGATACAGTCTACTACAGTGATATACTGTCTACTACAGTGATATACAGTCTACTACCTTGAGATACAGTCCATTACAGTGAGATACAGCCTACCACAATTATATACAGCCAACTACAGTGAGATACAGTCTACTACAGTGATATACAGCCCACTACAGTGATATACAGTCTACTACAGTGAGATACAGTCTACTACAGTGAGATACAGTCTACTACAGTGATATACAGCCCACTACAGTGAGATACAGTCTACTACAGTGATATACAGCCCACTACAGTGAGATACAGTCTACTACAGTGATATACAGTCTACTACAGTGATATACAGCCCACTACAGTGATTTACAGCCCACTACAGTGATATACAGCCCACTACAGTGATATAAAGCCCACTACAGTGATATACAGTCTACTACAGTGATATACAGTCTACTACAGTGATATACAGTCTACTACAGTGATATACAGTCTACTGCAGTGATATACAGCCCACTACAGTGATATACAGCCCACTACAGTGATATACAGCCCACTACAGTGATATACAGCCCACTACAGTGAGATACAGTCTACTACAGTGAGATACAGTCTACTACAGTGAGATACAGTCTACTACAGTGATATACAGTCTACTACAGTGATATACAGCCTACTACAGTGAGATACAGTCTACTACAGTGATATACAGTCTACTATAGTGAGATACAGTCTACTACAGTGATATACAGTCTACTACAGTGAGATACAGTCTACTACAGTGAGATACAACCCACTACAGTGAGATACAGTCTACTACAGTGAGATACAGTCTACTAAAGTGATATACAGTCTACTACAGTGATATACAGCCTACTACAGTGAGATACAGTCTACTACAGTGATATACAGTCTACTACAGTGAGATACAGTCTACTACAATGATATACAGTCTACTACAGTGAGATACAGTCTACTACAGTGAGATACAACCCACTACAGTGAGATACAGTCTACTACAGTGAGATACAGTCTACTACAGTAATATACAGTCTACTACAGTGATATACAGTCTACTACCTTGAGATACAGTCCATTACAGTGAGATACAGCCTACCACAATGATATACAGCCAACTACAGTGAGATACAGTCTACTACAGTGATATACAGCCCACTACAGTGATATACAGTCTACTAAAGTGAGATACAGTCTACTACAGTGAGATACAGTCTACTACAGTGATATACAGCCCACTACAGTGATATACAGTCTACTACAGTGAGATACAGTCTACTACAGTGAGATACAGTCTACTACAGTGATATACAGCCCACTACAGTGAGATACAGTCTACTACAGTGATATACAGTCTACTACAGTGAGATACAGTCTACTACAGTGAGATACAGTCTACTAAAGTGATATACAGTCTACCACAGTGATATACAGCCTACTACAGTGAGATACAGTCTACTACAGTGATATACAGTCTACTATAGTGAGATACAGTCTACTACAATGATATACAGTCTACTACAGTGAGATACAGTCTACTACAGTGAGATACAACCCACTACAGTGAGATACAGTCTACTACAGTGAGATACAGTCTACTACAGTAATATACAGTCTACTACAGTGATATACAGTCTACTATAGTGAGATACAGTCTACTACAATGATATACAGTCTACTACAGTGAGATACAGTCTACTACAGTGAGATACAACCCACTACAGTGAGATACAGTCTACTACAGTGAGATACAGTCTACTACAGTAATATACAGTCTACTACAGTGATATACAGTCTACTACCTTGAGATACAGTCCATTACAGTGAGATACAGCCTACCTCAATGATTTACAGCCAACTACAGTGAGATACAGTCTACTACAGTGATATACAGCCCACTACAGTGATATACAGTCTACTAAAGTGAGATACAGTCTACTACAGTGAGATACAGTCTACTACAGTGATATAAAGCCCACTACAGTGAGATACAGTCTACTACAGTGATATACAGTCTACTACAGTGAGATACAGTCTACTACAGTGATATACAGTCCACTACAGTGAGATACAGTCTACTACAGTGATATACAGCCCACTACAGTGAGATACAGTCTACTACAGTGAGATACAGTCTACTACAGTGAGATACAGTCTACTACAGTGAGATACAGACTACTACAGTGAGATACAGTCTACTACAGTGAGATACAGTCTACTACAGTGAGATACAGTCTACTACAGTGAGATACAGTCTACTACAGTGATATACAGTCCATTACAGTGAGATACAGCCTACCACAATTATATACAGCCAACTACAGTGAGATACAGTCTACTACAGTGATATACAGCCCACTACAGTGATATACAGTCTACTACAGTGAGATACAGTCTACTACAGTGAGATACAGTCTACTACAGTGATATACAGCCCACTACAGTGAGATACAGTCTACTACAGTGATATACAGTCTACTACAGTGAGATACAGTCTACTACAGTGAGATACAGTCTACTAAAGTGATATACAGTCTACTACAGTGATATACAGCCTACTACAGTGAGATACAGTCTACTACAGTGATATACAGTCTACTACAGTGAGATACAGTCTACTACAATGATATACAGTCTACTACAGTGAGATACAGTCTACTACAGTGAGATACAACCCACTACAGTGAGATACAGTCTACTACAGTGAGATACAGTCTACTACAGTAATATACAGTCTACTACAGTGATATACAGTCTACTACCTTGAGATACAGTCCATTACAGTGAGATACAGCCTACCACAATGATATACAGCCAACTACAGTGAGATACAGTCTACTACAGTGATATACAGCCCACTACAGTGATATACAGTCTACTAAAGTGAGATACAGTCTACTACAGTGAGATACAGTCTACTACAGTGATATACAGCCCACTACAGTGAGATACAGTCTACTACAGTGATATACAGTCTACTACAGTGAGATACAGTCTACTACAGTGATATACAGTCCACTACAGTGAGATACAGTCTACTACAGTGATATACAGCCCACTACAGTGAGATACAGTCTACTACAGTGAGATACAGTCTACTACAGTGAGATACAGTCTACTACAGTGAGATACAGTCTACTACAGTGATATACAGTCTACTACAGTGAGATACAGTCTACTACAGTGATATACAGCCCACTACAGTGAGATACAGTCTACTACAGTGATATACAGCCCACTACAGTGAGATACAGTCTACTGCAGTGAGATACAGTCTACTACAGTGAGATAAAACACAGCTACAAAATACCCTGAAGACCAATGTATCAAATTAAAATACAAAAATACCTATGCAAGAAGCAGAAACAAAATTCTCAGTAACGATTCCAGAAATGTCTTACTTCCTTAGACTATATGTATGTTGTTGTTTGTATACCTTAGTTGACGGAACTGTCACTCTATCAAAAGCATGATGGAACTTTAAGAGCGGCTGCTAAATGAACAAAATTTAAATGGATATGTGAAAATGAACAAATGCAAAGCATGCTGGGTATTGTCATTGGCCTTGATTTGGTACAGAGCTCATTAAAATAATACTCAGCATGCTTTGCAAGTACATTTAGTTCATTTAGCAGACGCTCTTATCACACCATAGTGCCATAAGTGCCATAAGACGTCTGATACCAATGCAGGGAGAAAGGGAGCCACGACATGGTGGACTGCTATAAAGAAATTGTATAGACAACTATTTTGCATTTTTGAAAATGCAAATGACAGCTTTCGATAATATCTTGTTACAAAATACATTTGTATGTGTTTCAACCCATTGTAATACAACATACAAAATACTCAGAAGTAATTAAAATATGTATTTGAAATACTGAGAAATACTGCCCATTCAAGTGAATTTGTCCCAGTTGTCACAAACTCCCTCTTCCCACTTGGTTAAGAACACAGCATTAAGTACAATCATAAACGCATAAAGGAAAATGTCCCATTATACCTACAAGGTACCAAACTGTACCAGTTTGTATGTGTACCTGTGAAGTGTACCTTTGATCTGTGTGTACCCCAGGTAACAACACTGTAGTCTACCCTAACCACACCCTTATTTTGAGTTAGTATATGTTCAAAGCAATTAGTATGAACCGGGTGGCAACGCAGAAACATCAACGCCCAACCAAGGGGTTACCAGTAATTGGACAATTATTGACTTGATTCTGGGCAGTTTTTAACAAAGTGTAGAACTGCATTCTTAACAATAACTCTGTGGCCATATCTCTTTTACGCTCATAGATCTGGAGTCCCATTTGTGGTCACAGTACAAGATTTCTCTCCTACTCTTCCGTCCTCTCTTTTCCTTTCTTCCTCTCCTCTCCTCTCCTCTCCTCTCCTCTCCTCTCCTCTCCTCTCCTCTCCTCTCCTCTCCTCTCCTCTCCTCTCCTCTCCTCTCTTCATCTCCTATCCTCTTATCTCCTTTCCTTTCCACTCCTCCTCTCATCCTCTTCTTCCCCTCCTCTTCCCCGTTATTCCTCTCCCCTCTCCTCTCCCCACTCCTCTCCCCACTCCTCCCTGTCTCCTCCCCTTTCTCCTCTCTCCTCCTATCTTACTCTCCTCTCCCCTCCTCCTCTCAAGTCTATATATAGCTCTAGCGTTGTATAACGGAGAGCCTGGGCCTCGTGACTTTCTCTGTCTCCAGAGATTTTAGGTCAGGACGTTATGTCAGAGGGGAAGGAAGGTGGCTGTCACCCAAACAAACGTTTCAACTAGTTGTTCCCAACGACTACATCCCAAGTGGCACCAGATACCTTATATAGTGCACAACTTTTGACATATACAGTGGGGCAAAAAAGTATTTAGTCAGCCACCAATTGTGCAAGTTCTCCCAACAAAGGATATATTACAAAGTATTGAGATGAACATTTTGTTATTGACCAAATACTTATTTTCCACCATAATTTGCAAATAAATTCATTAAAAATCCTAAAATGTGATTGTCTGGATTTGTTTTTCTCATTTTGTCTGTCATAGTTGAAGTGTACCTATGATGAAAAATACAGGCCTCACTCATCTTTTTAAGTGGGAGAACTTGCACAATTGGTGGTTGACCAAATACCTTTTTGTCCCACTGTACCTTGGTCAATCCTGGTCAAAAGTAGTGCACTATAGGGAATGGGGTTCTATTTGGGAGGCAACCAAAGACTGATGGGACTCAGTGGCCCAGGACCCGCCATGTCGAAGTCTGCAACCCTACCAAGGGCCAATCATTTACACCCTGACCTCTAACCCCTAACCCCTGAACCATAGCCTAGACTCGACCTAGACTGTGACCTCTCACCAGGACACATATCAATACCCTCTACATTGTTTAGTGTCCACGAAAGGAATCAATAAGAGTTCTATTGATCTTCTGTTTTGTAGCAGTTTGCTCTGTTGTAGATTCTTTTCACAGGTATTCTCTCCTCCTCCTCCCGTCCTCCCTTCCGCTTCCTCTCCTCATCCTCAGGCCTCCTCTCATCTCCTCTCCTCATCCTCAGCCCTCCTCTCATCTCCTCATCTCCTCTTCTCATCCTCAGCCCTCCTCTCATCTCCTCATCTCCTCTCCTCATCCTCAGCCCTCCTCTCATCTCCTCTCCTCATCCTCAGGCCTCCTCTCATCTCCTCTCCTCATCTCCTCTCCTCATCCTCATCCTCAGGCCTCCTCTCATCTCCTCTCCTCATCCTCAGGCCTCCTCTCATCTCCTCTCCTCATCCTCAGCCCTCCTCTCATCTCCTCTCCTCATCTCCTCTCCTCATCCTCAGCCCTCCTCTTATCTCCTCTCCTCATCCTCAGGCCTCCTCTCATCTCCTCTCCTCATCCACAGCCCTCCTCTCATCTCCTCTCCTCATCTCCTCTCCTCATCCTCAGCCCTCCTCTCATCTCCTCTCCTCATCTCTTCTTTTCTCTTCTCATCCTTTCTTTGACCTTCTCCTCTGTTCTGTCCGTCTGTCCGGTCCAGTCCGGGGTGGTAAAGCCTGGCTGGTTGGCATTACTGTAACTGTGCCTGGTACAGTGTGTTCCTCCTCAGTGTCGCCTTTCACCAGCTAATACCACTTCACCCGTTTCTTCCCTCCCCCGAGGGCTCTTATTCAATGGCGCTATCTTCCCACAGCAGGCCTGTCAAATGCCCACTGCCGCTGCGGAGCGACGCAAATCAGCCCGCGGAGAGAGGGAGGGGAGGAGGGAGCAGACGGGGATAGCGTGGTGAAGAGGATGGAGAGTAAAGGAGTCAAAGGAGAAATGGAGAGGTGGAAGAGAAGATGGTAATGAAGGAGGGTTAGGGGCAGAGGAAGAATAAAGAGGTTGAGGGTGAAAGGGTGGAGTGGTTAGAGGGTTGGACGAAACAGCCGGGAATGAGCCGGACAGAGGGGGAAATGGATTGAGAGCTGGAGAGAGAGAAAGAAGGAGGAAGAGGAGGAGGGGTTGAACGGTAGAGGATAGCCCACACAGAAATCCCACATCAAACGTTATGTGGGATAAACCCTCTCTCTCTCTCTCTCTCTCTCTCTCTCTCTCTCTCTCACCAGGGGGAACAGTCAGATTATCTGTCCATTGTCCGTGCAGCTCCAGTAGCCATCGTCTCTCTGTTTGTCTGTGTACCAGCATGGTTTTGGGTTTTCACTGTACCACCATGTTCGCTGAGTGGGTTTTGCGGCGTTAGATATTGTGTCCTCTTTGACATTTCAGTTGATGACTTTGTTTTTGATACCAACTACTTCATATCTACTCCTTGTCTGAAGATTGGACTCCTGGAGAGAAAGAAAACGACTATTGTATACACTGTTGTTAAATTGCTGCATTATGTTTTGGACCCTGTACATTTGGGTCATGGACATAGTTGCTGTCTCAGAGATGCAGGTGTGCCACTGTCCATTTTAATTTAGTACAGAACCCCTCAGAACTTCTCTCTGTGTGAATGACTCACCAATCAGAGCTTTTTACAAATGACTGACAAATCACTTGGGAGTTAAAATCAGGCCAATGTCTTCAGAGGCATACCGTCTGTGTGTGTGTGCGTGTGTTCATGAGTGTGTGTGCGTGTGTGTGTGTTCATGAGTGTGTGTTCGTGAGTGTGTGTTCGTGTGTGTGTGTGTGTTTGTGTGTGTGTGTGTGTGTGTGTGTGTGTGTGTTCATGTGTCTGTATTCGTGTGTGTGTGTTTGTGTGTGTGTGTGCGCGTGTGTGTGTGTGCGTGCGTGCGTGCGTTTGTGTGTGTGTGTGCATACGTGTCAACCAGAGGGCGGGTGGTGTTGTTGTTGAGTCTGATCGCCGTGCCAACAGAGGTGCACACAGAGCAAGATTTACGCTGGAAGCGGATGACAGCTGTTACTCCGGGCAACCTGAATTATGCACTCATTGGCAGCTACAGACCCACATGAAAAGAGAGAGAGAGAGAGAGAGAGAGTGGTGGGGGTAGAGAAAAAAAGAGAGATACAGCAAGGAAGACAATAAAGAGGCGAGGCGAGAGAAGAAGGCAGAGAGTAGAGAGAGTAGAGAGAGAGAGAGAGAGAGAGAGAGAGGGGTAGAGAGAGAGAGAGAGAGAGAGAGAGAGAGAGAGGGGTAGAGAGAGAGAGAGAGAGAGAGAGAGAGAGAGTAGAGAGAGTAGAGAGAGAGAGGGTAGAGAGAGGAGAGAGAGAGAGAGTAGAGAGAGAGAGTAGAGAGAGTAGAGAGAGAGAGAGAGAGAGAGAGAGAGTAGAGAGAGAGAGAGTAGCGAGAGAGAGAGAGAGTAGAGAGAGAAGAGAGAGTAGAGAGAGAGAGAGAGAGAGAGTAGAGAGAGAGAGAGTAGAGAGAGAAGAGAGAGTAGAGAGAGAGAGAGTAGAGTGAGTAGAGAGAAGAGAGAGTAGAGAGAGAGAGAGTAGAGAGAGTAGAGAGAGAGAGAGAGTAGAGAGAGAGAGAGAGAGAGAGAGAGAGAGGGAGAGAGAGAGAGAGTAGAGAGAGTAGAGAGAGAGAGAGAGTAGAGAGAGTAGAGAGAGAGAGAGAGAGAGAGAGAGAGAGGGGTAGAGAGAGAGAGAGAGAGAGAGAGAGAGAGAGGGGTAGAGAGAGAGAGAGAGAGAGAGAGAGAGTAGAGAGAGTAGAGAGAGAGAGGGTAGAGAGAGGAGAGAGAGAGAGAGTAGAGAGAGAGTAGAGAGAGTAGAGAGAGAGAGAGAGAGAGAGAGAGTAGAGAGAGAGAGAGTAGAGAGAGAGAGAGAGAGTAGAGAGAGAAGAGAGAGTAGAGAGAGAGAGAGAGAGAGAGTAGAGAGAGAGAGAGTAGAGAGAGAAGAGAGAGTAGAGAGAGAGAGAGTAGAGTGAGTAGAGAGAAGAGAGAGTAGAGAGAGAGAGAGAGTAGAGAGAGTAGAGAGAGAGAGAGAGTAGAGAGAGAGAGAGAGAGAGAGAGAGGGAGAGAGAGAGAGAGTAGAGAGAGTAGAGAGAGAGAGAGAGTAGAGAGAGTAGAGAGAGAGAGAAAGTAGAGAGAGAGAGAGAGTAGAGAGAGAGAGAGGTACACAGAGTGGAGCAGCAGAGGTTTGGTACTTACACCGCAGATGACACACAGCTGTCCCCATTGCTGCAATGAGCTTCACCCTGAACAATATTCTCTCTCTATCTCTCTCACCTACTGTCTGTCTCTCTCTCTCTCTTTCTCTCACCTACTGTCTTTCTCTCTTTGTAGCTCTTTACTTAGGGAAAGACACTGCAAAACACTGCGAAAACTTGTGAGAAAGGATTTGTATTTGAGGATGTGTGTGTGTGTGTGTGTGTGTGTGTGTGTGTGTGTGTGTGTGTGTGTGTGTGTGTGTGTGTTTGCAGGGTTAGGTAGGCTACTTTCTAAATGTAACTGTTTAAAAGTCTATCAAACGAGTTTGAGCATGTGTCCATTAGTACTATGATAGTTTTTTCTTCTTTTTCCTTTGTCAGCACAAATTAGATTGAGCAATAAAAGACCCACTCATAGTCTTCTTAAATTAAATTTATTTTTGATAGTACGGAGCACAATACCAATGTTTATACCACAGGAGGCTGGGATCCACATTGTGCAGCTGTTGCAAGAGTGCAGTGTTTTTACTGGTTGTCCACTGGTTGCAAAAACAATGCTCGGTAGGCAGCTTAAACTTCCTAAATTAAACTATTATTGTGTTAAAATACACATTGAGACCCTTTCACTTTTTCCACATTTTGTTATGTTACAGACTTATTTAAAAATGGATGAAATAAAAAAAAACATTGTCAATCTACACACAATACCCCATAACGACAAAGCAAAAACAGTTTTTTAAAACATTTTAGCTAATTTTATTTTTATTTTTGAAATAGCTTTTTCTATAAGTATTCAGACCGTTACATATGAGAATCGAAAGTAAACTCAGGTCTTAAATGGAAGAAGTTGGCATTCAGGCCAGACTGGGGACCTTCCAACAGGACAATAAGCACACAGCCAAGACAATGCAGGAGTGGCTTCAGGACAAGTCTCTGAATGTCCTTGAGTGGCCCAGCCAGAGCCCGGACTTGAACCTGTTCGAACATCTCTGGAGAGACATGTGTAGCGACACTCCCCATCCAAACTGACAGCTTGAGAGGATCTGTAGAAAAGAATTGGAGAAACTCTCCAAATACAGGTGTGCCAAGCTTGTAGCATCATACCCAAGAAGACTCGATGCTGTAATCACTGCCAAAGGTGCTTCAACAAAGTACTGAGTAAAGGGTCTGAATACTTATATAAATGTGATATTGCGGTTTTCTAAAAATCTGTATTTGCTTTATCATTATTGGGTAAAAAAAAAAAAAACAATTTAATACATTTTAGAATAAGGCTGTAATGTAACAAAATGTGGAAAAAGTGAAGGGGTCTGAATACTTTCTGAATGCATTGTATATACATGTGAACAGCCATCCACAACAAATACAATCCTTTATATTAGCCTAGGTCGTCCCGCTAGCGGGACAATTTCCGGTGAAACTGGAGGGTGCGCAATTCAAATAAAAAATCATAAAAATGATGGATATTAAACAGTTAGGGTACATACAAGTGTCTTACATTGGCTGAAAGCTTAAATTCTTGTTAATCTACCTGCACTGTACAATTTACAGTAGCTATTACAGCAAAAACATGCCCTGTGATTGTTTGAGGACGGCGCCCCACGTCAAAATATTTTTCCATCGGCACAGGTTTCATACATTCACAAATAACGATTAAATATTCACTTACTTTTTGAAAATCTTCCTCTGATTTGTCATCCAAAGGGTCCCAGCTATAACATGTAGTGTTGTTTTGTTAGATTAAATCCTTCTTTATATCCCAGAAAGTCTGTTCGGTTGGCTAAATCGATTTGAGCAATCCACTAGTTCAACAGGCAGAGAAATTAATCCAAAAATCTACCCCCAAACTTTTGTTTCAACAAGTCAAAATACGTTTCTATTTACTCCTCAGATAGCGTAAAATGTAATCAAAATATAATATTTCTTACGGAAAGAAGTATGTTCAATAGGAAACTTTTAGCAGGTGCGTCTTCATGGCGCACACAAACACTAATTTCCAAGACTGTGTCCCTGTACTAAAACTGATATTTCTTATTTGTTTTGGAAGTTATAAGCCTGAAACCTTGAACATATGGCTTCCACAGGGTGACAGCAGTCTAGGAATTGCATCCAAGGAGCTAATTTTTAGTATGCCCTTTTCTTAAATCTAAAAGTATTCAGGTTGTTTTTCTTTGGATCTTCTCCTACCATATCTATTGTGTCATATTCTCCTACAATATTTTAATATTTCTACAAACGTCAAAGTGTTTCCTTTCCAATTTTACCAATTATATGCATATCCTGGCTTCGGGGACTGAGCAACAGGCAGATTATTTTGGGCACGTCAGTCAGACAGGAAGTGGAGAGAAATACAGTTGAAGTCGGAAGTTTACATACACCTTAGCTAAATACATTTAAACTCAGTTTGACAATTCCAGACATTTAATTCTAGTAAAAATTCCCTGTCTTAGTTCAGTTAGGATCACCACTTTATTTTAAGAATGTGAAATGTCAGAATAATAGTAGAGAGAATTACTTATTTCAGCTTTATTTTCTTTCATCACATTCCCAGTGAATCAGAAGTTAACATACACTCAATTAGTATTTGGTAACATTGCCTTTAAATTGTTTAACTTGGGTTTGTCACACCCTGGTCAAAGTATTTTGTGTTTATCTTTATTTATTTGGTCAGGCCAGGGTGTGGCATGGGTTTGTGTATGTGGTGTGTATGTATGGGGATTGTAGCTAGTGGGGTGTTCTAGCTAAGTCTATGGCTGTCTGAAGTGGTTCTCAATCAGAGGCAGGTGTTTATCGTTGTCTCTGATTGGGAACCATATTTAGGCAGCCATATTCTTTGAGTTTGTCGTGGGTGATTGTCCTTAGTGTCCTGATGTCATTGTTCTGTGTTAGGTTACACAAGTATAGGCTGTTTCGGTTTTCGTTAAGTTCATTGTTTTGGTAGTGTTTGTGTTTAGTGTGTTACTTCATTAAACATGGATTGCAATAGACACGCCGCATTTTGGTCCGACTCTCCTTCTCACACAGAAAACCGTTACAGAATCACCCACCACAAAAGGACCAAGCAGCGTGTCAACAGGCAGGAGCAGAGCGAGGAGATGCGCAATAAGGATTTCTGGACATGGGAGGAAATCCTCGACGGTAGAGGACCCTGGGCTAAACCAGGGGAGTGTAGCCGCACCAAGGTGCAGCAGAAGAAGGAACAGAGGCAGCAGCAGCAGGAGCAGCAGCAGCTGCAGTGGGAGAGGCTGCACCACCTGGAGAAATGGACATGGGAGGAAGAACTGGACGGTAAAGGACCCTGGGCTCAGCCTGGAGAATATTGCCGCCCCAAGGAAGAACTGGAGGCTGCGAAAGCTGAGAGGCGCAGATATGAGGAGGCAGCTCGACGTAGCGGATGGAAGCCTGAGAGGCAGCCCCAAAAATTTCTTGGGGGGGGGCTAACAGGGAGTATGGCTACGCCAGGTAGGAGACCTGGGCAGACTCCCTGTGCTTACCGGGGGGCTAGAGAGACCGGACAGGCACCGTGTTATGCAGTGGTGCGCACGGTGTATCCAGTGCGGGTGCATAGCCCGGTGCGGTATATTCCAGCTCCGCGTGTCGGCCGGGCTAGATTGAGCGTCGAGCCTAATGCCATGAAGCCGGCTCTACGCAGCTGGTCCCCAGTGCGTCTCCTTGGGCCGGCTTACATGGCACCAGCCTTGCTCTCGGTGTCTCCGGTTCGCCTGCATAGCCCAGTGCGGGCTATTCCACCTCGCCGCACTGGCAGGGCGACCGTGAGCATTCAACCAGGTAAGGTTGGGCAGGCTCGGAGCTCAAGAGCTCCAGTGCGCCTGCACGGTCCGGTATTTCCAGTACCACCTCCACACCCCAGCCCTCCGGTAGCAGCTCCCCGCACCAGGCTTCCTGTGCATGTCCTCGGCCCAGTACCACCAGTGCCAGCACCACGCATCAGGCCTACAGTGCGCCTCGCCTGTCCAGCGCTGTCGGAGCCCTCCTCCTCTCCAGCGCTGTCGGAGTCTCCCACCTGTTTAGCGCTGTTAGAGCCTTCCTTCTCTACAGCGCTGCCGGAGTCTCCCGCCTGTTCAGAACTGCCAGTTTGCAAAGAGCTGCCAGTTAGCATAGAGCTGCCAGTTAGCATAGAGCTGCCAGTTAGCATAGAGCTGCCAGTTAGCATAGAGCTGCCAGTTAGCATAGAGCTGCCAGTTAGCATAGAGCTGCCAGTTAGCAAGGAGCTGCCAGTCTGCAAGGAGCTGCCAGTCTGCAAGGAGCTGCCAGTCTGCATAGAGCTGCCAGTCTGCAAGGAGCCGCCAGAGCTGCCTGTCTGCAGGATGCCGCCAAAGCTGCCAGTCTGCAAGGAGCCGCCAGAGCTGCCAGTCTGCAAGGAGCCGCCAGAGCTGCCAGTCAGCAGGGAGCAGCCAGGGCCGCCAGTCAGCATGGAGCAGCCAGTCAGCATGGAGCAGCCAGAGCAGCCAGTCAGCATGGAGCAGCCAGAGCTGCCAGTCAGCATGGAGCAGCCAGTCAGCATGGAGCAGCCAGAGCTGCCAGTCAGCATGGAGCAGCCAGTCAGCATGGAGCAGCCAGAGCTGCCAGTCATCATGGAGCTGCCAGTCATCATGGAGCAGCCAGTCAGCATGGAGCAGCCAGAGCTGCCAGTCGACCAGACTCTTCCAGATCTGCCAGTCGACCAGACTCTTCCAGATCTGCCAGTCGACCAGACTCTTCCAGATCTGCCAGTCGACCAGACTCTTCCAGATCTGCCAGTCGACCAGACTCTTCCAGATCCGCCAGTCGACCAGACTCTTCCTGATCCGCCAGTCGACCAGACTCTTCCAGATCTGCCTGTCGACCAGACTCTTCCAGATCTGCCTGTCGACCAGACTCTTCCAGATCTGCCAGTCGACCAGACTCTTCCAGATCTGCCAGTCGACCAGACTCTTCCAGATCTGCCAGTCGACCAGACTCTTCCAGATCTGCCAGTCGACCAGACTCTTCCAGATCTGCCAGTCGACCAGACTCTTCCAGATCTGCCAGTCAGCCAGGATCTGGTAGATTCATCAACCTGCCTGAGCTTCCTCTCACTCCTGAGCTTCCTCTCACTCCTGAGCTTCCCCTCAGTCCCGAGCTGCCTCAGTCCCGAGCTGCCCCTCAGTCCCGATCTGCTCCTCAGTCCAGTGGGGTTCTGGATGAGGACTACTAGGCCATGGTCGGCGGCGAGGGTGGACTATCCAGGGACGCGAGGAGAAGGGACTAAGACATTGATTGAGTGGGGTCCACGTCCCGCGCCGGAGCCGCCACCATGGACAGACGCCCACCCGGACCCTCCCTATTGTTTTGAGGTGCGTTCGGGAGTCCGCACCTTAGGGGGGGGGGGTTCTGTCACACCCTGGTCAAAGTATTTTGTGTTTATCTGTATTTATTTGGTCAGGCCAGGGTGTGGCATGGGTTTGTGTATGTGGTGTGTATGTATGGGGATTGTAGCTAGTGGGGTGTTCTAGCTAAGTCTATGGCTGTCTGAAGTGGTTCTCAATCAGAGGCAGGTGTTTATCGTTGTCTCTGATTGGGAACCATATTTAGGCAGCCATATTCTTTGAGTTTGTCGTGGGTGATTGTCCTTAGTGTCCTGATGTCATTGTTCTGTGTTAGGTTACACAAGTATAGGCTGTTTCGGTTTTCGTTAAGTTTTTAGTGTGTTACTTCATTAAACATGGATTGCAATAGACACGCCGCATTTTGGTCCGACTCTCCTTCTCACCTAGAAAACCGTTACAGGGTTAAACATTTTGGGTAGCCTTCAACAAGCTTCCCACAATAAGTAGGGTGAATTTTGGACCATTTCTTGCTGACAGATCTAGTGTAACTGAATCAGGTTTGTAGGCCTCCTTGCTCGCACTCGCTTTTTCAGTTCTGCCCACACATTTTCTACAGGATTGAGGTCAGGGCTTTGTGATGGCCACTCCAGTACCTTGAATTTGTTGTCCTTAAGCCATTTTGCCACAACTTTGGAAGTATGCTTGGTGTCAGTGTTCATTTGGATGACCCGTTTGCGACCAAGCTTTTACTTCCTAACTGATGTCTTGAGATGTTACTTCAATATATCCACATAATTTTTCTCCTTCATGACGCAATCTATTTTGTGAAGTGCACCACTCCCTCCTGCAGCAAAGCACCCCCACAACATGATGCTTCCACCCCCGTGCTTCACGGTTGGGATGGTGTTCTTTAGCTTGCAAGCATCCCCCTTTTTCCTCCAAACATAACAATGGTAATTATAGTTAAACAGTTCTATTTTTGTTTCATCAGACCAGAAGACACTTCTCCAAAAAGTACAATCTTTGTCCCCATGTGCAGTTGCAAATTGTAGTCTGGCTTTTCTATGGCGGTTTTGGAGCAATGGCTTATTCCTTGCTGAGCAGCCTTTCAGGTTATGTCAATATAGGGCTCGTTTTACTGTGGATATAGATACTTTTGTACCTGTTTCCTCCAGCATCTTCACAAGGTCCTTTGCTGTTGTTCTGGGATTGATTTTCACTTTTCGCACCAAAGTTCATTCATCTCTAGGAGACAGAACACGTCTCCTTCCTGAGCGGTATGACGGCCGCGTGGTCCCATGGAGTTTATGCTTGCGTACTATTGTTTGTACAGATGAATGTGGTACCTTCAGGCATTTGGAAATTGCTTCCAAGGATGAACCAGACTTGTGGAGGTCTACAATTGTTTTCTGAGGTCTTGGCTGATTTCTTTAGATTTTCCCATTATGTCAAGCAAAGAGGCACTGAGTTTGAAGGTAGGACTTGAAATACATCCACAAGTACACCTCCAATTGACTCAAATGATATCAATTAGACTATCAGAAGCGTCTAAAGCAATGACATAATTTTCTGGAAATTCCAAGCTGTTTAAAGGCACAGTCAACTTAGTGTATGTAAACTTCTGACCCACTGGAATTGTGATACAGTGAATTATAAGTGAAATAATGTAAGTGCACAAAGTAGATGTCGTTACCAACTTGCCAAATCTATAGTTTGGTAACAAGAAATTTGTGGAGTGGTTGAAAAACAAGTTTCAATGACTCCAACCTAAGTGTATGTAAACTTCCGACTTCAACTGTAGCTTGGACTGTAGCCTACAAGGCTTTTCGTTCTTTTTCCCAACAATCCATCAAATACATTTGGTGTGTTGTCAGTGGTCTTTGACTCAGAATTATTTTCATTTACCTTGCACCTTTTTATGCTGATTCAAACGTCGGTGAGAAAACAGAAAGGTGTCAAATATTATTCGGCAAATATCCTTTCTAAATGTCAAAGTAATCTTTAATCAGATAATAATATATATAATATTATAATTATAATTTTATATATATATATATATATATATATATATATATATATATATATATATATATATATATATATATATATAATAATCTTAGAAGTAATCAGAAAGTGTCTGGAATATGATTACATTTGTTTTGCCTCTCAGAGTTTTTATGTAATCGTTACTCCCCAACCCTGTGTGTGTGTGTGTGTGTGTGTGTGTGTGTGTGTGTGAGCTTACGTGGGTGTTCTCTGAGTCAGTATATTTATGTGTTCATGTCCAGGAGGTGGGAGAGCAGTCATAAATAAGGTGGTCGGGAGAAAGCTCTCAATTGAACATAATCAAGTGATTCTCTCTCTCTCTCTCTCACACACACACACACACACTGAGTGCACAAAACATTAGGAACACCTGCTCTTTCCATGACACCTGACCAGGTGAAAGCTATGATCCATTATTGATGTCACTCACCTGTTAAATCCACTTTAGTCAGTGTAGATGCAGGGGGGGAGACAGGTTAAAGAAGGATTTGTATGCCTTGAGACATGGATTGTGTATGTGTGCCATTCAGAGGGTGAATGGGCAAGGTACAAGTTTGAAGTGCCTTTGAACGGGGTATGGTGGTAGGTGCCAAGCGCACCGGTTTGATGGTGCCAAGAACTGCAACGCTGCTGGGTTTTTCACGATCGACAGTTTCCCGTGTGTATTAAGAACGGTCCACCATCCATCCAAAGGAAATCCAGCCAACTTGACACAACCGTGGGAAGCATTGGAATCAACATGGGTCAGCATCCCTGTGGAATGCTTTCGACACCTTGTAGAGTTCACGCCCTGACAAATTGAGGGTGTTCTGAGGGCAAAAGGGGGTACAACTGAATATTAGGAAGGTGTTTCTAATGTTTTGAACACTCAGTGTGACAGGGATGGCCAAGGAGAGGTCTGGTTATCGCAATGTACGGCATACCCAGCTAGCACATTTGGTTCCTTGGAAGTTGTGGGAAAGTACGTGTTTGGTTTCTCATTTGTTCTGGAAACGAAGCCATACGTTTCCTGTCCATTAAAACGGAACGTCTTTCTAACATTCTGGGAACGGAAGTGAACATTTCGCCTGTTCTGAGAACATACCATTTTTCAGTTGCAGGAAGGTTCCCTGAAAGTTTTCCTGGGAGGTTTTATTAACATTCTGAAAATGGAATTATGTTATTTGAAAGGATTTAAATAATGTTTCTGAAACCATGTTCCGTTAAGACTTTTAATAACACACAAATTGCAAAAATCACTGAAGCTGGAGACCCTGCCTGACTAACTGACAGCTCCAGCTGTCAGAGCAGCTCACAGATCACTGCACCTGTACATGGCCCATCTGTAAATAGCCCATCCAAGTACCTCATCCCCATACTGTTATTTATTTATCTTGCTCCTTTGCACCCCAGTATCTCTACTTGCACATTCATCTTCTGCACATCTACCATTCCAGTGTTCAATTGCTAAATTGTAATTACTTCGTCACTATGGCCTATTTATTGCCTTACCTCCCTTATCCTACCTCATTTGCACACAATGTTTATAGACTTTTTCTCTGTTGTGTTATTGACTGTATATTTGATTATTCCATGTGTTGTTGTTTGTGTCACACTGCGTTGCTTTATCTTGGCCAGGTTGCAGTTGTAAATGAGAACTTGTTGTCAACTGGCCTACCTGGATAAATAAAGGTGAATTTTTATTTATTTTTATAAAACACTGCCAGTTTAGGTTAACTGTTTTTAACTCCAGGCACAGACAGGACACATGAATATTAATTTGCTTTAGGCATTAAACATGTGGCACCGCGTTCGTAAGATTCAAACCTGTGATTTTCTTTTCTCTCTCCATAGAATTAGTTCATGGCGCTAGCATGTCCTTTTTTAACCAATACAACGCTTTCCTTTAATTTATTCAAACAGACCCCATTTCATGTCCTGCTTTTTTAACCAACACAACGCTTTCATTTAATTTATTCAAACAGACCCCATTTCATGTCCTGCTTTTTTAACCAATACAAAGCTTTAATTTAATTTATTCACACAGACCCCATTTCAAAGGAAAAAAGCACACATTATGATCAGGTTTGGCCAATTAGTGGGCAAGGCCAACACACCTGAACATATTTAATAAGATAGAGGATAGAGAGAGTTTTGTTGTCACTGATAACAGTTTGTGTTTTTAAATTCTATTACTCATGTTCTCTGAACATTACTAAAGTTTTGTGGTTTTTATGGAAAGTTTTCTTAACGTTCTCAGAACAATTTGAGAACATGACTTTAATTAGAACCATGACGAAACCTATAGGAAATATTATGCTGAAGTACTGAAATTCACACACAACAATGTTGTTTCTTAACATTCTCTGAATTATTTGAGAACATTCCCAAATATCAAACCAGTTGATCAACGTTAATAAAACATAAATGTAACCATGTTTGAACGTTTAGGAAACGTTCTGTTAAGTAATTATATAACAAGAAAATTTTATTTTGTTGTTCCTTAATTGTGCTGAGAATGTTCCAAAGCCAAGCAACTATCCTGTATCATTTCCAGAAGGTTGTAGGAAGGTTGTGTGCAAAATAACGATAGGACAACCACACTCTCTCACCAAGCTCTAAGAAAATATGGTTCTTAGAATGTTTTGTGCTAGCTGGCTAATGCTCTGAACCAACAAACCTGATAATTCCAAAATGAAACATGGAGAATTGGAACATAGACAATTATGTATAGAATAGATTATATTCTATAGAACATGGAATTCTCAGTAATCTAATGAACAGAACACTGAACATTCCAGATTGGAACATAGACAATTCTAGAATGGAACTCAGAGTTCTGTTCTAATCGTTGTCTATACACCCACTCAATGAGTGGAACGTCTCACACACACACACACACACACACACACACACACACACACACACACACACACACACACACACACACACACACACACACACACACACACCTGTGCTGAGGAAAGGAGCTTTCTCTCACGATTGTGGTAATGCGGTTAACACCTCGTTCACATGTAAATCTCAGTGTACACTCAGCTGTCTTAACCTACTCTCTCCTCTCTCTAAAGCCTGTGAATACAGCCTCATCGCTCTTCTCTCAATACAGACAGACAGGCAGGAGAACCTTACTCTGTCCATCAGCATCTTAAATGGCACACTTTTCCCTATTTAGGACACTACTTCCCTGTATCTTAAACTACAAAAGTGGTGCACTATATAGGAGAAGAGGGTGCCACTAGGGACACAAAACTATGTACAGCCCTCGCTCTGATAAAACAACAATCTCTCTCTCTCTCAGGGTAGATTACGGTGAAGGAGAACTGAGCTTTCTGCATATTGTTATAGAATCATAAAATATACCAGTCAAGACGACTGAACAAATAGAGAAGAACACTGTCTAACTAATCTGTATGTAATAATGAGTAAAGCTGGATGTTGTTGGATGTTGCTTTGCTGACGCACAAAATAAAACATCATATTTGGAGATTTAAATTAAGATATAATACACTATGTAAAGTCTACAACAATACGGGACTGTAAGGTTTAGTCAGTATATATATATATATATACACTGTATAAGCAGCCCGTTTATAATCAGTCTAATCGGTTACTTAGATGGATTAAATGTTTAATTAAAATATTCAACAAATAATTAATTCTACGTAGTGTTTGATATGTGGGAAGATTTGGGGGTTTATTTCAGAATGACGCAAATGGATGTAATTGCATGCAATCATTTTTAAGCAAAAATGTTTTGTAGTCTAATTCCATTCCTCTCTCTCTCTCTCTCTGCATAGAGCAATCTGTCTGTTCTCTATTTACAGCCAATGTAACATTCTACTGCAATGTTCTGTTAGATAGCATTTAGCACACACAGACACACACACACAGACACACACACACA
The DNA here is from genome assembly GCF_013265735.2 of Oncorhynchus mykiss. NCBI lineage: Eukaryota > Metazoa > Chordata > Actinopteri > Salmoniformes > Salmonidae > Oncorhynchus > Oncorhynchus mykiss. The sequence goes on from NC_048584.1 coordinate 37,961,762, forward strand.
CCGTCACACACACACACAGACACACACACACACACACACACACACTCACAAAATCCCTAAAGCCTTTGTATAGCTTCCTGTCTAAAGTAAGGGCCTCCAGGGGATATGGCTCCTATTATTACTGTTCTCACCAAGACAGGCAAACACTCTCTCATCCCCTCACACACACACACACACACACACACACACACACACACACACACACACACACACACACACACACACAGACACGCACGCACAACCTCGAACAGATGAAAACTAAAAAGGTATCTTCACAAGCTATAATTTTCTAAACCTCAAAACTCACATCACACAGTCTCCGTAGCTCCATATAGAAAATCCTTGTTATGTACGACTACAAAGAAATACAGTGATATGCTGAGAAATAGGCCTACAGAGAAAATGCCTGCATAAGCTTCAGACACCTTGTCTACCAAACTCCCCAGTTACAGTGCCTTCAGAAAAGTATTCATCCCCCTTGACCTATTCCACATTTTGTTGTGTTACAGCCTGGAAAGAATCCGCAGAAGGAATACACCCGGATCATCGTATCAAATACATTTTTATTGGTCACATACAACATATTTAGCCGATGTTATTGCGGGTGTAGCAAAATTGTTGTGTTCCTAGCTCCAACAGTGCAGTAATATTTAACAATACACACAAATGGAGTTAAGAGATATATAAATATTAGGACGAGCATTGTTGGAGTGGCATTGACTAAAGTAGAGTAGATAAGAATACAGTATATACATATGAAATGAGGAAAGCAGAATATAAACATTATTTAAGTGACTAGTGACCAGTGATTCCAAGCCTATGTATATGGGGCAGCAGCCTGTAAGGTGCAGATTTGCGTAACCGGGGGTAGCCAGCTAGTGATGGCTATTTATCAGTCTGATGGCCTTGAGAAGGAAGCTGTTTTTCAGTCTCTCGGTCCCAGCTTTGAGGCACCAGTACTGACCTCGCCTACTGGATGGTAGCTAGGTGAACAGGCAGTGGCTCGGGTGGGTGAAGTCCTTGATTATCTTTTTGGCCTTCCTGTGACATCGGGTGCTGTAGGTGTCCTGGTTGGCAGGCAGTGTGCCCCCGGTGATGTGTTGGGCAGACCTCATGTCTACTCCCACTTCTCTCATCCGGTGTTCTACATCGCTGGTCTACTAGCCACCGGTCCTGGGATCAATCATTACGCGCACCTGGCGTCAATCATTACGTGCTCCGGTACGTCATCATGAGGCACACCTGGACTCCATAACCTCACTTATTACCTCCCCTGTATCTGGCACTCCCTTATGTTCCTTCCCCAGTCAGTATTGATCTGGTGTTCATGCAAAGACACTACTGTTATGTTGTCTAGTTCCATTTTTGTTGGTTTATTAAACGTTTTACGTGCACCTGCTTCTCGACTCACAGCGTCTTCGTTACTCCGCACCACCCTGGGAGAGCCCTGCGGATGCGGGCAGTGTAGTTGCCAGTACCAGGCGGTGATACAGCCTGACAGGATGCTCTCAATTGTGCATCTGTAAAAAGTTTGTGAAGATCTTAGGGGCCAAGCCAAATTTCTTCAGCCTCCTGAGGTTGGAGAGGCGCTGTTGTGCCTTCTTCACCACACTGTCTGTGTGGGTGGACCGTTTCAGATCGTCAGTGATATGTACGCCGAGGAACTTGAAGCTTTCCACCTTCTCCACTGCGGTCCCGTCAATGCGGTCCCGTCAAAGTTCACGATCAACTCCTTAGTTTTGTTGACGTTGAGGGAGAGGTTATTTTCCTGTCACCACTCCGCCAGGGGCCTCACCTCCTCCCTGTAGGCTGTCGCATCATTGTTTGTATTCAGGCCTACAACTGTCGTATGCAATCTTGATGATTGATTTGGAGACATGCATGGTCATGCAGTCATGGGTGAACAGGGAGTACAGGAGGGACAGCAAAGTGGAGGTGTTCCCTAGCTTCACCACCTGGGGGTGGCCCATCAGGAAGTACAGGACCCAGTTGCACAGGGTGGGGATTCAGACCCAGGGCCCCAAGCTTAATGATGAGCTTGGAGGGTACTATGGTGTTGAATGCTGAGCTACAGTCAATGACCAATATTCTTACATAGGTACTCATCTTGTCCAGATGGGATAGGGCAGTGTGCAGTGTGATGTCAAATGCATCGTCTGTGGATCCATTGGGGCGGTAAGCAAATTGAAGTGGGTCTAGGTTGTCAGTTAAGGTAGAGGTGATATGATCCTTAACTAGTCTCTCAAAGATCTTCATGATGACAAAAGTGAGTTCTATGGGGCGATTAGTCATTTAGCTCAGTTACCTCTGCTCTCTTGGTTAGAAGAACAATGGTGGACATCTTAAAGCATGTGGGGACAGCGGACTGGGATAGGGAGAGATTGAATATGTCTGTAAACACACCAGACAGCTGGTCTGTACATGCTCTGAGGATGCGGCTAGGGATGCCGTCTGGGCCGGCTGCCTTGCGAGGGTTAACATGTTTAAATGACTTCCTCACGTCGGCCACAAAGAACGAGAGCCCACCGTCCCTGGGTGGTAGGTACTGTGTTATCCTCAAAGCAGGCGAAGAAAGTGTTTAGCTTGTCCTGGAGACAAAGACGTAGGTGTCCGCGACGTGGCTGGTTTCCCTTTTAGTCCGGGATTGTCTATAGACCCTGCCACATAAGTCTTGTGTCTGAGCCATTGAATTGCGACTCCACTTTGGCTCTGCACTTACGCTTTGCCCTAACGACACTGATTGTACAAAATACTGCACAGTTGCTTTGGAGCTAGAAGTAGAACTTCGTTGTCTGTCGGCGCCATCTTGCCTGATCACCCGCAAACACAGTTCACTTTAAGTGCAGCCACAGGCAGACAGCATAATCGCTTTGCTCGTTGTCCCCCTAGAGTCTATTGACGCACCGGTGCGTCAATCTATCAAACATCATTTTTAAAAAATCCCAAAATCCATCAGTTTTGCGTCTTCATCCATCGCATCCTCCTATGTCTTCCTAATCCGCGGTGGAACGAGGCGGAGTTACAGCGCTCTTTGTCAGACCAGGAGACATCCCTAAAATTTGCAGCATCCCAAACACAACGGAATGGGGAGACTCTCACGAGCAAGATCTTTGTTTTCCGTTTTGTTCTACGACTCACCAATGGCAACAAAAATAAAGGGTTAAATACTTGGAAAAATAGATATACTGTATTTTTTTTACTGGGATTTTTGCCATTTATGAATGTATTATTCAATGCGTTGCTATGGGCAATTCGTCAAAATATTTCGGCTTGCCTTAACAAAGTGGTTGACTACTTATTGACTCAAGAATTATGACGTGTCTATGGAAGGGGGTGAGAACCATGAGCCTACTAGGTTTTCTATTGAAGTCAATGTACCCAGAGGAGGACAGAAGCTAGCTGTCCTTAGGCTACACCATGATGCTAACCCAGAGAGTGCTGTTGAGGCTACAGTAGAACTTCATTGCAAAACAGTGGGTTTTAATCAGTTATTTGGTGATATTTAGTATAGTTTTATCTAAAAATTATAACTTTTTTTAATGTTTCACTATTTTTATGTTTATGAAGTTCACTGAACAGAATGATCCTCCCTTTCCAGCCTCCACTGCTTTGTAGTGACTGGGTGTATAGATACACCATCCAAAGTGTAATTAATAACTTCACCATGCTCAAAGGAATATTCAAAGTGTGCTTTTTTTTTTACCCATAGGTGCCCTTCTTTGCAAGGTGTTGGAAAACCTACCTGGTCTTTGTGGTTGAATCTGTGTTTGAAATTCACTGCTCAACTGAGGGACCTTACGGATAATTGTATGTGTGGGGTAAATAGATACGGTAGTCATAAACAAACCATGTTAAACGTTATTACTGCACATAGAGTGATTCCCTGCCATTTATTATGTGACTTGTTAAGCAAAATAGTATACCTGAGCATATTTAGGCTTGCCCTAACATATTTAGGCTTGCCCTAACATATTTAGACTTGCCCTAACATATTTAGACTTGCCCTAACATATTTAGGCTTGCCCTAACATATTTAGGCTTGCCCTAACATATTTAGACTTGCCCTAACATATTTAGACTTGCCCTAACATATTTAGGCTTGCCCTAGCATATTTAGGCTTGCCCTAACATATTTAGGCTTGCCCTAACATATTTAGGCTTGCCCTAACATATTTAGACTTGCCCTAACATATTTAGACTTGCCCTAACATATTTAGGCTTGCCCTAACATATTTAGGCTTGCCCTAACATATTTAGGCTTGCCCTAACATATTTAGGCTTGCCCTAACATATTTAGGCTTGCCCTAACATATTTAGGCTTGCCCTAACATATTTAGGCTTGCCCTAACATATTTAGACTTGCCCTAACATATTTAGGCTTGCCCTAACATATTTAGGCTTGCCCTAACATATTTAGGCTTGCCCTAACATATTTAGGCTTGCCCTAACATATTTAGACTTGCCCTAACATATTTAGACTTGCCCTAACATATTTAGGCTTGCCCTAACATATTTAGGCTTGCCCTAACATATTTAGGCTTGCCCTAACATATTTAGACTTGCCCTAACATACCTTAAGGGAACATTTCGGCATTTCGTGTATGATCAGTGAGAAAGTCCATATTGCAAATGTACGGTCCCTTACCGGACGTCCGAAATCGTTTGTAAAATTCGCGGTCGGCGTCGGGCCGTGCGGTAGGGCCGGACCTACCGGGAAGTCATCAAATGAACTTTGTCGGACTTTCGGTTCCCGTTTAAAAAAAAAAACAAGTTTCGGACCGTTTTTCCGCCGTCCCGGACACTCCCACCAGATGGCATACGGAATCATATGGCAATTTGGCAAAACATCACGAATCGCGACGGGGCCTTATCTCAAAAACTGAAAATATTTCGAAGCCGAAACTTGGCGAGCGTAGGTTTGGCTCAAGGGGCAGTTGGCCCCGAACGGGATGGCGTCTAGGCCTCGACGGTTTTTGAGCTACGGCCATTTTTCTGGGATTAAAGGCTTAAAATGGAAGTAGAGAAATTATTTTTCCACTTCCGGTCAAAGCCAAGGAGCCTCCGGTGTCAATAAAAAAAGAACCAGCCATTTATCTATCGTCGTTTAAGAGAAACGGAACAATGACAAATTGGTGATGGTCACAAATAGGCGTTTTTTTTTTTTCAACGGTTACAGATCCAGTTGCAGGGTGTTCATACGAATCTTTTTAAAGTGTGCTGCGGAGCTCTGCGACATTTCTGTAATTTTCTATGATTTTCTGAAATAACACAATAACCGACCATTAGAACAGTAGGCCCAAAATGAAGCCTGCCCCACAATGTCATTTGCTTTTGAGTGACAGTGAGAGAACCGTTAGGGTGAGAAGAAAAATTCCACCACATGAATGTTCCTAAGGTCCTCCCGATCTCAACAAGCCTAACCTTGACCGTGTGGCATTAACCCTTCACAGTAAAACAGGGTTTTTTGATCTCACAGATTACAGTGTCATCTCTCCCCATAGGAATACATTGCCTGCACCCCTAATTTCAACCTGAGGCCTATGTGGGTTATGAATGCCGTATGAACCTGTCTTCGGTACCAGTCCATCAGGCCACTATGAGGTCTACCTGTGTCGATTCTAAGCTTCCTGGACCAACCGGAAGTGGTTAAAATGCCCCTAAAAGTGTTTACCCATACACTGCATGCAGTTTGATAGACATAGTGCATTCAACCCTGTGTAGATCAGTCAATTCTTAACGTAAGGACTTAAAACTCAGGATTCTGTAACAGCATACCCCAATGAGGATATGTGGTGACTTATAGCTTCCTGTGCCAACCGGAAGTGCCATAATTGGTGTCTCAGGGGCTGTTTCGAAGGGTTAAAAAATTCAGATCTGTCCAAAACTTCATATATGTGATTAGGCAACCCCCATGAACCGTAAATCAGTCATTTTTCCCAAAAAAAATCAAAGGAAAAAAAAATTGCACTAAAACACAACTTGGATGGAGGGACGTATTGGGGTGCGTAGAGACAGACAGTGGCCGCAATAGTTAGCTTTGTTGGAGCTAAAAAAGAACGGTCGGACCTAGAGTTCCGAAACTTTAGAAACCTGTTCTAGACCTCCGGGCCATGGTGCGTGGCGAGTTACGTGGCTCTAGATGGTTCTCGGACCGAGAAACAGCCTCGTACATTTGAAATAACTTCAATTCATTTTTGCATCACGAAAATGACGACATTTAGAAATGTCCCAGAGTCACAAGACTAGGTGCATTGCGAACGTCTCGGCCCATATAGACAGACCCCAACGTTTCTGTCCGATAGCTCATTCAAGGACCCCGTAGCAAGTCATGGAAAATAGTGGATTTTCAGCACCAATTAGGGTTTTTCTCGGACACCAAATGACCTATCGAGCCGAAACTCGGGATTCGGGGTCGCCTCACATAGGACTTCACATAATGTCCGAACTGGACCCGCAGCTAGAACGTAACTATGTGTTTTACCTTTTTATTATGTTTTCAACTAGAGGCGCTGTGAATTATGGGCCTGCTCTGACATATGTGATAGTTGGCTACTAAATGAGTAGGAAAAAGTGGGTTTGGTGTCAATTGATATCCATTTGGTGTCATAATGACATCTAATTGACTGATGGACACTGACTTGCTAGTTGACTTTTGTACATTTGCAATATGTTTAAACGGAGAGGGACCATCACCAAAATGGCATTCTGAAATCAACACAAAAAATGGCATCACCATAGTCTCCAGACTGTTCTGAGTTCAACGAGCTATCCCGCTTGACCGTAGCTCGCTCGGTCTAGGCGCAGCAACCATTAGAATAGAAGGCCCAAAATGAAGCCTGCACCACAATGTCATTTGCTTTTGAGTGACAGTGAGAGAACCGTTAGGGTGAGAAGAAAAATTCCACCACTTGAATGTTCCTAAGGTCCTCCCGATCTCAACAAGCCTAACCTTGACCGTGTGGCATTAACCCTTCACAGTAAAACAGTGTTTTTTGATCTCACAGATTACAGTGTCATCTCTCCCCATAGGAATACATTGCCTGCACCCCTAATTTCAACCTGAGGCCTATGTGGGTTATGAATGCCGTATGAACCTGTCTTCGGTACCAGTCCATCAGGCCACTATGAGGTCTACCTGTGTTGATTCTAAGCTTCCTGGACCAACCGGAAGTGGTTAAAATGCCCCTAAAAGTGTTTACCCATACACTGCATGCAGTTTGATAGACATAGTGCATTCAACCCTGTGTAGATCAGTCAATTCTTAACGTAAGGACTTAAAACTCAGGATTCTGTAACAGCATACCCCAATGAGGATATGTGTTGATTTATAACTTCCTGTGCCAACCGGAAGTGCCATAATTGGTGTCTCAGGGGCTGTTTCGAAGGGTTAAAAAAGTCTGATCTTTCCAAAACTTCATATGTGTGATTAGGCAACCCCCATGAACTGTAAATCAGTCATTTTTCCCAAAAAAAATCAAAGGAAAAAAAAATTGCACTAAAACACAACTTGGATGGAGGGACGTATTGGGGTGCGTAGAGACAGACAGTGGCTCCAATAGTTAGCTTTGTTGGAGCTAAAAAAGAACCGTCGGACCTAGAGTTCCGAAACTTTAGAAACCTGTTCTAGACCTCCCGTAGATGGTGCGTGGTGAGTTACGTGGCTCTAGAAGGTTCTCGGACCGAGAAACAGCCTCGTACATTTGAAATAACTTCAATTCATTTTTGCATCACGAAAATGACGACATTTAGAAATGTCCCAGAGTCGCAAGACTAGGTGCATTGCGAACGTCTCGGCCCATATAGACAGACCCCAACGTTTCTGTCCGATATCTCATTCAAGGACCCCGTAGCAAGTCATGGAAAATAGTGGATTTTCAGCACCAATTAGGGTTTTTCTCGGACACCAAATGACCTATCGAGCCGAAACTTGGGATTCGGGGTCGCCTCAGCTAGGCCAACACATAACATAAGAAATGGACCCGCAGCTAGAACGTAACTACGTGTTTTATGGTTTTTTTATGGTTTGTACCGAAGGCGTTGTGAATTTTGGGCCAGCTCTGAAGTATGCAATAGTTGGCTACTAAACGAGTTGGAAAAAGTGGGTTTGGTGTCAGTTTGTATCAGTTTGGTGGTCAGAATGATATCTAATTGACTGATGGACTCTTGTCCACTTGACTCTTGTACATTTGCAATATGATTCTATAGTGAAAAAACATCACCAAAAGCGACATTCTGAAATCAACCCAAACGAGCGATTGAGATGACCCAGAATCACTGCAAAGCCATCCCGAGTTCATCGGGCCAGTCAATTTCACATTCCTGCAGGATTTTTATAGCATGACAAATTCGTGATGGTACCTGCCCATTAAAACATATTGCAAATGCACAGTGACTTTGAAAAAGTAAGAAACAAAAAAAATACATCTAAAATTTTTTGAGCATGACAAATTCGTGATGGTACCTGCCCATTGAAACATATTCCAAATGCACAGTGACTTTGAAAAAGTAAGGAAACAAAAAAAAATACATCTAAAAAATTTTGAGCATGACAAATTCGTGATGGTACCTGCCCATTGAAACATATTCCAAATGCACAGTGACTTTGAAAAAGTAAGGAAACATAAACAAATTCGATAAACAAATTCGTGATGGTACCTGCCCATTGAAACATATTGCAAATGCACAGTGACTTTGAAAAAGTAAGGAAACATAAACAAATTCGATGAACAAATTCGTGATGGTACCTGCCCATTAAAACATATTCCAAATGCACAGTGACTTTGAAAAAGTAAGAAACAAAAAAAAATACATCTAAAAAATTTTGAGCATGACAAATTCGTGATGGTACCTGCCTATTGAAACATATTGCAAATGCACAGTGACTTTGAAAAAGTAAGGAAACATAAACAAATTCGATAAACAAATTCGTGATGGTACCTGCCCATTAAAACATATTCCAAATGCACAGTGACTTTGAAAAAGTAAGGAAACATAAACAAATTCGATAAACAAATTCGTGATGGTACCTGCCCATTAAAACATATTCCAAATGCACAGTGACTTTGAAAAAGTAAGAAACCAAAAAAAATACATCTAAAATTTTTTGAGCATGACAAATTCGTGATGGTACCTGCCCATTGAAACATATTCCAAATGCACAGTGACTTTGAAAAAGTAAGGAAACATAAACAAATTCGATAAACAAATTCGTGATGGTACCTGCCCATTAAAACATATTCCAAATGCACAGTGACTTTGAAAAAGTAAGAAACCAAAAAAAATACATCTAAAATTTTTTGAGCATGACAAATTCGTGATGGTACCTGCCCATTGAAACATATTGCAAATGCACAGTGACTTTGAAAAAGTAAGGAAACATAAACAAATTCGATAAACAAATTCGTGATGGTACCTGCCCATTAAAACATATTCCAAATGCACAGTGACTTTGAAAAAGTAAGAAACCAAAAAAAATACATCTAAAATTTTTTGAGCATGACAAATTCGTGATGGTACCTGCCCATTGAAACATATTGCAAATGCACAGTGACTTTGAAAAAGTAAGGAAACATAAACAAATTCGATAAACAAATTCGTGATGGTACCTGCCCATTAAAACATATTCCAAATGCACAGTGACTTTGAAAAAGTAAGGAAACATAAACAAATTCGATAAACAAATTCGTGATGGTACCTGCCCATTAAAACATATTCCAAATGCACAGTGACTTTGAAAAAGTAAGAAACCAAAAAAAATACATCTAAAATTTTTTGAGCATGACAAATTCGTGATGGTACCTGCCCATTGAAACATATTGCAAATGCACAGTGACTTTGAAAAAGTAAGGAAACATAAACAAATTCGATAAACAAATTCGTGATGGTACCTGCCCATTAAAACATATTCCAAATGCACAGTGACTTTGAAAAAGTAAGAAACAAAAAAAAATACATCTAAAATTTTTTGAGCATGACAAATTCGTGATGGTACCTGCCCATTGAAACATATTGCAAATGCACAGTGACTTTGAAAAAGTAAGGAAACATAAACAAATTCGATAAACAAATTCGTGATGGTACCTGCCCATTAAAACATATTCCAAATGCACAGTGACTTTGAAAAAGTAAGAAACAAAAAAAAATACATCTAAAATTTTTTGAGCATGACAAATTCGTGATGGTACCTGCCCATTGAAACATATTGCAAATGCACAGTGACTTTGAAAAAGTAAGGAAACATAAACAAATTCGATAAACAAATTCGTGATGGTACCTGCCCATTAAAACATATTCCAAATGCACAGTGACTTTGAAAAAGTAAGAAACAAAAAAAAATACATCTAAAATTTTTTGAGCATGACAAATTCGTGATGGTACCTGCCCATTGAAACATATTGCAAATGCACAGTGACTTTGAAAAAGTAAGGAAACATAAACAAATTCGATAAACAAATTCGTGATGGTACCTGCCCATTAAAACATATTCCAAATGCACAGTGACTTTGAAAAAGTAAGAAACAAAAAAAAATACATCTAAAATTTTTTGAGCATGACAAATTCGTGATGGTACCTGCCCATTGAAACATATTGCAAATGCACAGTGACTTTGAAAAAGTAAGGAAACATAAACAAATTCGATAAACAAATTCGTGATGGTACCTGCCCATTAAAACATATTCCAAATGCACAGTGACTTTGAAAAAGTAAGGAAACAAAAAAAAATACATCTAAAATTTTTTGAGCATGACAAATTCGTGATGGTACCTGCCCATTGAAACATATTGCAAATGCACAGTGACTTTGAAAAAGTAAGGAAACATAAACAAATTCGATAAAAAATTCGTGATGGTACCTGCCCATTAAAACATATTCCAAATGCACAGTGACTTTGAAAAAGTAAGAAACAAAAAAAAATACATCTAAAATTTTTTGAGCATGACAAATTCGTGATGGTACCTGCCCATTGAAACATATTGCAAATGCACAGTGACTTTGAAAAAGTAAGGAAACATAAACAAATTCGATAAACAAATTCGTGATGGTACCTGCCCATTAAAACATATTCCAAATGCACAGTGACTTTGAAAAAGTAAGAAACAAAAAAAAATACATCTAAAATTTTTTGAGCATGACAAATTCGTGATGGTACCTGCCCATTGAAACATATTGCAAATGCACAGTGACTTTGAAAAAGTAAGGAAACATAAACAAATTCGATAAACAAATTCGTGATGGTACCTGCCCATTGAAACATATTGCAAATGCACAGTGACTTTGAAAAAGTAAGGAAACATAAACAAATTCGATAAACAAATTCGTGATGGTACCTGCCCATTAAAACATATTCCAAATGCACAGTGACTTTGAAAAAGTAAGGAAACAAAAAAAAATACATCTAAAAAATTTTGAGCATGACAAATTCGTGATGGTACCTGCCCATTGAAACATATTGCAAATGCACAGTGACTTTGAAAAAGTAAGGAAACATAAACAAATTCGATAAACAAATTCGTGATGGTACCTGCCCATTAAAACATATTCCAAATGCACAGTGACTTTGAAAAAGTAAGAAACAAAAAAAAATACATCTAAAATTTTTTGAGCATGACAAATTCGTGATGGTACCTGCCCATTGAAACATATTGCAAATGCACAGTGACTTTGAAAAAGTAAGGAAACATAAACAAATTCGATAAACAAATTCGTGATGGTACCTGCCCATTAAAACATATTGCAAATGCACAGAGACTTTGAAAAAGTAAGGAAACATAAACAAAAAAATATCCCAAAAAATGTTGGGTAACCAGCTGCATATTTTAGATCACAAGCTTGAATTTTGAGCATGACAAATTCGTGATGGTACCTGCCCATTAAAACATATTGCAAATGCACAGTGACTTTGAAAAAGTAAGGAAACATAAACAAAAAAACATCCCAAAAATTTTTTTTTGGGTTACCAGTTGCATATTTTAGATCACCAGGTGCACATTTCAGGTCACCAGGTGCACATTTCAGATCACCAGGTGCACGGAGGAAAATATTTACTTTTGACTTTGACTTTTGACTTCCTATGACATCATATTGCAAATGGAGAAAACATATGCCTTATGCACAAGTAAAACAAAAAGAAATATGTAATACAAGTTGACCAAGGTATAGTTTGAGCAAAGTAAAGTTTGAATTTTGAGCATGACAAATTCGTGATGGTACCTGCCCATTAAAACATATTGCAAATGTACAGTGACTTTGAAAAAGTAAGGAAACATAAACAAAAAAACATCCCAAAATTTTTTTTTTGGGTTACCAGTTGCATATTTTAGATCACCAGGTGCACATTTCAGGTCACCAGGTGCACATTTCAGATCACCAGGTGCACGGAGGAAAATATTTACTTTTGACTTTGACTTTTGACTTCCTATGACATCATATTGCAAATGGAGAAAACATATGCCTTATGCACAAGTAAAACAAAAAGAAATATGTAATACAAGTTGACCAAGGTATAGTTTGAGCAAAGTAAAGTTTGAATTTTGAGCATGACAAATTCGTGATGGTATCTGCCCATTAAAACATATTGCAAATGCACAGTGACTTTGAAAAAGTAAGGAAACATAAACAAAAAAAATCAAAAACATTTCGTTGCACATTTTAGATCATCAGTTGCACGGAGGAAAATCGTTACTTTTGACTTTGACTTTTGACTTCCTATGACATCATATTGCAAATGGAGAAAACATATGCCTTATGCACAAGTAAAAAAAATATGATAATAAAGCATGACTAAAGTATGTTGATAAAGTTCTTATACATGTGTTATTGACACAAAAATCGAAAAAATTTTGAAAAAAGGTCAAGAAAGCACTTTTTTAAGGATGTATGAAGTTTTTTACCAAATTTTGACATTTTTTACTTTTGACTTTTGACTTCCTATGAAATCATATTCCAAATGGAGAAAACATATGCCTTATGCACAAGTAAAAAAAAATATATATATATGATAATAAAGTATGACTAAAGTATGTTGATAAAGTTCTTATACATGTGTAATTGACACAAAAATCGAAAGAATTTTGAAAAAAGGTCCAGAAAGCACTTTTTTAAGGATGTGTGAAGTTTTTTACCAAATTTTGACATTTTTGACTTTTGACTTTTGACTTCCTATGAAATCATATTGCAAATGGACAAAACATATGCCTTATGCGCATGTACTTAAAAAAAATATATATATGATGACAAAAGTATACTCATACAGTACTTACCCATGTGTAATTGACAAAAAACTCGAAAGAATTTCGAAAAAAGGTCCAGAAAGCACTTTTTTAAGGGTTTTTAAGTTTTTTTTAAAAAATGTCATTTTTCAAAATTTGGCTTTTGGATGTTGACTTGGGTGCCATTTGCAATATGAAATGCCCCGGTGGAACGCACACGCCCCCTATTGGAATTTTGAAGTGTTACAATTGGCAATTGCCATATGGCATTTGCAATATACTTTGCATGAATCAACGCCAAATTGGGTGGTATTGACCATCGTGTACATGGTTTGTCCAATGCCAATATACCGCCATTTGTTTTTGTCCAAATCAGGGGGGTATTCCCTTACATATTTAGGCTTGCCCTAACATATTTAGGCTTGCCCTAACATATTTAGGCTTGCCCTAACATATTTAGACTTGCCCTAACATATTTAGACTTGCCCTAACATATTTAGGCTTGCCCTAACATATTTAGGCTTGCCCTAACATATTTAGGCTTGCCCTAACATATTTAGGCTTGCCCTAACATATTTAGGCTTGCCCTAACATATTTAGACTTGCCCTAACATATTTAGGCTTGCCCTAACATATTTAGGCTTGCCCTAACATATTTAGGCTTGCCCTAACATATTTAGACTTGCCCTAACATATTTAGGCTTGCCCTAACATATTTAGGCTTGCCCTAACATATTTAGGCTTGCCCTAACATATTTAGGCTTGCCCTAACATATTTAGGCTTGCCCTAACATATTTAGACTTGCCCTAACATATTTAGGCTTGCCCTAACATATTTAGGCTTGCCCTAACATATTTAGGCTTGCCCTAACATATTTAGACTTGCCCTAACATATTTAGGCTTGCCCTAACATATTTAGGCTTGCCCTAACATATTTAGACTTGCCCTAACATATTTAGACTTGCCCTAACATATTTAGGCTTGCCCTAACATATTTAGGCTTGCCCTAACATATTTAGGCTTGCCCTAACATATTTAGACTTGCCCTAACATATTTAGGCTTGCCCTAACATATTTAGGCTTGCCCTAACATATTTAGGCTTGCCCTAACATATTTAGACTTGCCCTAACATATTTAGACTTGCCCTAACATATTTAGGCTTGCCCTAACATATTTAGGCTTGCCCTAACATATTTAGGCTTGCCCTAACATATTTAGACTTGCCCTAACATATTTAGGCTTGCCCTAACATATTTAGGCTTGCCCTAACATATTTAGGCTTGCCCTAACATATTTAGGCTTGCCCTAACATATTTAGACTTGCCCTAACATATTTAGACTTGCCCTAACATATTTAGGCTTGCCCTAACATATTTAGGCTTGCCCTAACATATTTAGACTTGCCCTAACATATTTAGGCTTGCCCTAACATATTTAGGCTTGCCCTAACATATTTAGGCTTGCCCTAACATATTTAGGCTTGCCCTAACATATTTAGACTTGCCCTAACATATTTAGACTTGCCCTAACATACCTGGCTTGCCCTAACATATTTAGACTTGCCCTAACATATTTAGGCTTGCCCTAACATATTTAGACTTGCCCTAACATATTTAGGCTTGCCCTAACATATTTAGGCTTGCCCTAACATATTTAGACTTGCCCTAACATATTTAGGCTTGCCCTAACATATTTAGGCTTGCCCTAACATATTTAGGCTTGCCCTAACATATTTAGACTTGCCCTAACATATTTAGGCTTGCCCTAACATATTTAGGCTTGCCCTAACATATTTAGGCTTGCCCTAACATATTTAGACTTGCCCTAACATATTTAGACTTGCCCTAACATATTTAGACTTGCCCTAACATATTTAGGCTTGCCCTAACATATTTAGACTTGCCCTAACATATTTAGACTTGCCCTAACATATTTAGACTTGCCCTAACATATTTAGGCTTGCCCTAACATATTTAGGCTTGCCCTAGCATATTTAGGCTTGCCCTAACATATTTAGACTTGCCCTAACATATTTAGACTTGCCCTAACATATTTAGGCTTGCCCTAACATATTTAGACTTGCCCTAACATATTTAGACTTGCCCTAACATATTTAGACTTGCCCTAACATATTTAGGCTTGCCCTAACATATTTAGACTTGCCCTAACATATTTAGACTTGCCCTAACATATTTAGGCTTGCCCTAACATATTTAGACTTGCCCTAACATATTTAGACTTGCCCTAACATATTTAGGCTTGCCCTAACATATTTAGACTTGCCCTAACATATTTAGGCTTGCCCTAACAACGTAGTTCACTACTTATTGACTCAAGACATTCCACCTTTTCTTTTTTTTGAAATTTGTAAAAACAGAATTCCACTTTGACAATATGGGGTATTGTGATGTCATGATGGGGTATTGTGATGTCATGATGGGTATTGTGATGTCATTATGGGGTATTGTGTGTAGGGCAGTAACACAAAATCTAAATGTATCCATTCTAAATTCAGGCTGTAACAACAAAATATCGAAAAAGTCAAATGTTATGAATTCTTTCTGAAGGCGCTGTGAGCCCAGAATCCACCCGCAAACACTGCCCACACACACTCTCAGAGACACCGTACACACACTCCTGCAGACACTCTCACTGCAAACAGCAGAACACCCCTACAGATACACACACCCCCACAGATACACACACTCTGGCAGATTCACAAACACACACACTCACACACACACACTCTTTACAGATACATACGCTCCTGCTCACAAACACACACCCTTGAAGACAAACACTTATGCCAATGTACTGTACACATACACCCGGCCCTGATGACATGCTAAAGGCCCACGGACGTTTTTCAGTGAGCTCTTGGTCTTGAAAGACAGAATGTGGCAAATGACTAAATGTATTTGACTCCACAAAGAAAGTCCATTTCGTTTTAATTTACAATAACTCTTTTCACATGGACTGGATTGAATATAGAGAAAATATGTTCTATGCACACCTTGCTAGATATGTGTACCACATACACACAAACGACACTTGCAAAATTCTGACTACCAAAGACAAAAGATTCTGAGTTGGAAAAAGTCCTCAGGAATGGTAATATTCCCATGTCTGTGCCTGTCTCTCTCTCTCTCTCTCTCTCTCGCTCTCTCGCTCTCTCACTCTCTCACTCTCACACACAAACACACACACACAACTTCCGCCGAAGTTGGCTCCTCTCCTTGTTCGGGCGGAGTTTGGCGGACGACGTTACCGGCTCTCTAGCCATCGCCACTCCATTTTTCATGTATCCATTTGTTTTGTCTTGTTCCCTGCACACCTGGTTTTCATTCCCCAATCAATCCATCTGTATTTATTCCTCTGTTCCCCATCATGACTTTGTGTAAGATTGTTTGTGTTTGTGATTTGTGGACATTGTTACGCGCATTACTTTTTGAAGATGTTCTGTGTTTGGGCACATTTTATGTTACTTTGTGCTGTCATTTTGGACCGGAATAAAAAGTGTGTTCACTACACTCTGCTCTCCTGCACCTTCCAATACACACTCCTCTCTCTCTCTCTCTCTCTCTCTCTCTCTCTCTCTCTCTCTCTCTCTCTCTCTCTCTCTCTCTCTCTCTCTCTCTCTCTCTCTCTCTCTCTCTCTCTCTCTCTCTCTCTCTCTCTCTCTCTCTCTCTCTCTCTCTCTCTCTCTCTCTCTCTCTCTCTCTCTCTCTCTCTCTCTCTCTCTCTCTCTCTCTCTCTCTCTCTCTCTCTCTCTCTCTCTCTCTCTCTCTCTCTCTCTCTCTCTCTCTCTCTCTCTCTCTCTCTCTCTCTCTCTCTCTGCTACCCTCAGCGTCAACGCTGCTCTCTACATCTTATCCCTCTTTTATAAAAGAGAAGTGAAACGCTAAAATTAATATATCTCATCTTACTGTGATGTCAGTGTGCTACACTGGTGATTCCACAAATCAGAGGCTTCGCTTTATTACGGTAGGGTAGGATGGTAGGGTAGGATAGGGTAGCCGGTGGGAGATATCGATTGTTTCACGTGAAAAATAATACAACATGCAGGACTAGTCAATATGGCTCTTCAGAAACTGTAAGACTGGAGAATCACTTAAGTCCCAGATACAAAGTCTCACTGACTCATATTCAGACACAGGCACCAGCAACTGTGCTCACACGCACACACAAACGCTGTATATTCATTGAACATTATGTTTTGAGGTTTTATGTCGGTCCTGGACCCTGTATCTTGGTGTCTGCTGTGTCTTGTGTCTGTTTCTGACGTTGCGGTCGGACCACTTCACATTGGTTTACTGTGGTATATCACAGACATTACACACAGGTACTGTGCGCACAAACACACACACACACACTTATGCACATATATTCACACACGTACGTCCACAGCCCAGTGATGTCTCAGTCAAAATGAATACGTATGAACAAGCTAAAACATCCGTGAAAATACTTTTCCAGCAAAAAGCACGAAATCAACTCAAATAAATAATCTGTACATCATTCTGTTTTTAGGAAGATTCCGTGGTGATGTAATGCAATGTTGCATTGTTCTGCAGAGTACATAAAAGCGTGTGGCCTTCACACAGATTTTCCCTACTGTATTAGTGTGAAGAAATGTTTGACAGTGTTAGAGACGTGTGTGTGCATTTGTGCGTATCTTCTGCATGCGTGTGTGTGTGTGTGTGTGCGCGTGCGCGTGTGTGTGCGTGCGTGCGTGTGTGTGTGTGTGTGCGTGCGTGCGTGTGTGCGTGTGTGTGTGTGTGTGTGTGTGTGAGTTCATACACTTGTGCGTGTGTGTATGCTATTTATGCATGACCGTTAGTATAACTAGTGTGTGTGACTGTTCCTGCTTCTCTGTACAGTTACCACTATACCTGCTCTACAGTGTGTGTGTACAGTGTGTCTACAGTGTGTGCATGTAGTGTGTGTGTACAGTTTGGGTGTACAGTGTGTGTCTACAGTATGTTTCTACAGTGTATGTGTACAGTGTTTGTGTAGTGTGTGTATACAGTTTGTGTGTACAGTATGTTTCTACAGTGTGTGTGTAGAGTGTGTGTGTAGTGTGTGTATACAGTTTGTGTCTACAGTATGTTTCTACAGTGTGTGTGTGTGTACAGTGTGTGTGTGTACAGTGTGTGTCTACAGTATGTTTCTACAGTGTGTGTGTACAGTATGTGTCTACAGTATGTTTCTACACTGGGTGTCATTCCTCCATGAGAAACACAGCTAGTGCAGTACAGTAGTAAAATATATAGAAAGAGAACAGAAAAGAGTACTCACAGTTAGTCGTGGACTCCGAGTCGCCTCTCTTCTCTCTCTGTCCTGTTACTGAGCGCTGGCTCTCACTCTGCTGCTATTCTGTCTCTCTCTATCTCTCTCTCCCTCTCCACTGCTATCCCTGCACTGGACACACACACACACACTTAAGTCACACGCTCACACGCTGCTCTGCTCTCCTCCGCTACCAAAGGAAGTGCTCAGATCAACAGAATGAGAGAGAGCGAGTGATTGAGAAAGCGTGTAAGCGAGAGTGAGAGAAAAGTGGGCGAGCGAGAGAGAGAGAGAGGAGGAGGAGGAGGAGGGGGAAGAGGAGGAGTAGGAGAGGGGAAGAGGAGGAGTAGGAGGAGGAAGAGATGATGATGAGGAGGAGGAGACAGGAGAAAGAGGAAGAGAGGGGAGGAGGAGGAGGAGGAGGAGGAGGAGGAGGAGGAGGAGGAGGAGGAGGAGAGTGGAAGAGTAGGGGAGGACTGTGTGTATCTGAAGTGATCTGTTAGCCAGTGTATGAATCAGGAAGAGATGATTCAGATGCTCTACTGTTACTAGCGTGTCCCAGTAGCGAGGGTCTAGTATGCTGTGCCTGTGTGTGAGCGCTCACACATCGCTTGGAAATATCTCATTTTCACATATGGAATTGCAAGTTCTGTTTAAAATGTAAGAAACTTTAACATGTGTAAATCTAGTTCACATGTGGTGGTGAAATAGTATTATGCTCCTCACACGTGAACAGTTGTTGTTGACGTGTTGCAGTAGCAATGTTCCCACATATGGAAATGTGGTAACTTAGCCTACCAGAGTATTTTAATTCATGTGTGTTAAAAATTATAATTTCTTATTTCTGACGCATCTATTCGGAGTGTTACTGCTGCAGGTGCTTAATTCTTCATGTGTTGGTCAGTGAGCGTTGGAAGAAGCCCAGTGAAAAGAACACAGAGGACAGCTCTCCATGTCTACTTAGTTACCATGTTACATACAGGACTGTCAGAGTTCACAGAGGACAGCTCTCCATGTCTCCTTAGTTACCATTTTACATACAGGTCTGTCAGAGTTCACAGAGGATAGCTCTCCATGTCTCCTTAGTTACCATGTTACATACAGGTCTGTCAGAGTTCACAGAGGACAGCTCTCCATGTCTACATAGTTACCATGTTACATACAGGGCTGTCAGAGTTCACAGAGGACAGCTCTCCATGTCTCCTTAGTTACCATGTTACATACAGGGCTGTCAGAGTTCACAGAGGACAGCTCTCCATGTCTCCTTAGTTACCATGTTACATACAGGGCTGTCAGAGTTCACAGAGGACAGCTCTCCATGTCTCCTTAGTTACCATGTTACATACAGGACTGTCAGAGTTCACAGAGGATAGCTCTCCATGTCTCCTTAGTTACCATGTTACATACAGGGCTGTCAGAGTTCACAGAGGACAGCTCTCCATGTCTCCTTAGTTACCATGTTACATACAGGGCTGTCAGAGTTCACAGAGGACAGCTCTCCATGTCTCCTTAGTTACCATGTTACATACAGGGCTGTCAGAGTTCACAGAGGACAGCTCTCCATGTCTACTTAGTTACCATGTTACATACAGGTCTGTCAGAGTTCACAGAGGACAGCTCTCCATGTCTACTTAGTTACCATGTTACATACAGGGCTGTCAGAGTTCACAGAGGATAGCTCTCCATGTCTCCTTAGTTACCATGTTACATACATACAGGGCTGTCAGAGTTCACAGAGGATAGCTCTCCATGTCTCCTTAGTTACCATGTTACATACAGGGCTGTCAGAGTTCACAGAGGATAGCTCTCCATGTCTCCTTAGTTACCATGTTACATACAGGTCTGTCAGAGTTCACAGAGGACAGCTCTCCATGTCTACTTAGTTACCATGTTACATACAGGGCTGTCAGAGTTCACAGAGGACAGATCTCCATGTCTCCTTAGTTGCCATGTTACTTACATACAGGGCTGTCAGAGTTCACAGAGGATAGCTCTCCATGTCTCCTTAGTTACCATGTTATATAAAGGGCTGTCAGAGTTCACAGAGGATAGCTCTCCATGTCTCCTTAGTTACCATGTTACATACATACAGGGCTGTCAGAGTTCACAGAGAATAGCTCTCCATGTCTCCTTAGTTATCATGTTATATAAAGGGCTATCAGAGTTCACAGAGGATAGCTCTCCATGTCTCCTTAGTTACCATGTTATATAAAGGGCTGGCAGAGTTCACAGAGGATAGCTCTCCATGTCTCCTTAGTTACCATGTTACATACAGGGCTGTCAGAGTTCACAGAGGATAGCTCTCCATGTCTCCTTAGTTACCATGTTACATACAGGGCTGTCAGAGTTCACAGAGGATAGCTCTCCCCTTCTCCTTAGTTACCATGTTATATAAAGGGCTGTCAGAGTTCACAGAGGATAGCTCTCCCTTTCTCCTTAGTTACCATGTTACATACAGGGCTGTCAGAGTTCACAGAGGATAGCTCTCCCTTTCTCCTTAGTTACCAGGTTATATAAAGGGCTGTCAGAGTTCACAGAGGACAGCTCTCCCTTTCTCCTTAGTTACCAGGTTATATAAAGGGCTGTCAGAGTTCAGAGAGGATAGCTCTCCCTTTCTCCTTAGTTACCAGGTTATATAAAGGGCTGTCACGTAAGGTTTTGTAATTTTAGTGCTTAAAGTTTTTTTATTGCATTGTGTAAAAGTGTAAAAAATACACTGGAAAAATAATCTATACAGCTGGAAATAATGTGATGCCAAAACAAGTTGATTTTGATGTTCAAGAAAGTTTGTTCATCAATGTACATGATTTTGCAAAGTGTTACTTTGGACAAAATCAAAAAAGCAATACACTTGTAATGCTTTCTTTATAAAAAAAAACATCTTAAATTAACACTCAATTTGAGAAAATTATGAATTTACAATTAATCGTGATTAATCACAGCAAGTAATGTGACAAAACACGTTACAATTTTTTAAATCATTTGAAAGCCCTAGTTTACATTAAAATGTTGTCAAATGGCTTCTCCTGTGGGGGACCCAGGTGTTAAACCCACCAGTTACAAAAGCACAAGTAAATTGTATAATATCATCTTTGAAATGTTGAGAAAATCCACTTCAAACTTCACGTGTCTGTTTTTCCCAAGAGACATTTGTCACATGTTAATACCAGAAGCTTATTCCCTAAAATGGATCAATTGAGTGTGGGTGTGTGGGTTCACAATCGAGATATGTTGGTCATTACTGAGAGGTGGTTAAGGAAGAGTGTTTCAAATACGAATGTTAAAATTTCTGGTTGTAACCTTTTTCAGCAAGACAGAACTTCCAACGGTGGGGGAGTGGCAATCTTTACCAAGGATCAACTTCAGTGCTCGGTCGTCTCCACCAAGTCTGTCCCCAAACAATTTCATTTACTGGTTTTAAACATTAAACTTTCAAATAGTTCTGTGTTGACTGTTGCTGGGTGTCATCGTCCTCCATCAGCACCGGCCTGTACCCTACCTGTACCCTAGCTGTACCCTACCTGTACCCTACCTGCCCTAAGCTCTCTCCTGGCCCCTTACACTAAGTCTGAATTTGTACTGCTTGGTGACCTAAACTGTGACATGCTTAAACCACCTGACCAATTCCAAAAGCAATGGGAATCTTTCACAGATTATTACCAATCCCTCAAGGTATGACTCCAAACACCCAGGAAAGGCTAATCTCCTTGATGTTATCCTCTCAAATAATCCTGATTGGTATCAGTCTGGTGTTTTCTGTAATGATATTAGTGAAAACTGTTTTACAGCCTGTGTTTGTAATGGCTGCTCTGTGAAACTACCTGTCCGGATTTGTCATAGACGCTTCCTAAAAAAACTTTAATGAGCAAGTCTTTCTTCATGACCTGGCCTCTGCAAATGAGAACTAAGTGCACTCAGATTATCCGGAAGGCCAAAGTTGGTTACTTTAAGGAGTAGTTCTCTCTCTGTGGGTCTAACCCCAAGAAGTTCTGGAAAATGGTTATAGACCTGGAGGATAAACCCTCCTCCTCACAGCTGCACATGTCCCTTAAACTTTATTTGACTCTATGTAAACTGGAAACCACATATCCTGAGGCTGCATTCATTGTAGCTGGGGATTTTAACAAGGCTAATCTGAAAACAATACTCCCTAAATTATATCAACATATTGATTGTGCTACCAGGAATGTTAAAACCCTGGATCATTGTTATTCTAACTTCCGCAATGCATATAAGGTCCTCCCCTGCCCTCCTTTTGGAAAAGCTGACCAAGACTCCATTTTGTTGCTCCCAGCCTATAGACAGAGACAAAAACAGGAAGCTCCCGTGCTCAGGTCTGTTCAACGCTGGTCCGACCAATCTGATTCCACGCTTCAAGCTTGCTTAAATCACGTAGATTGTGATATGTTCCGCACTGCGTCAAACAACAACATTGACGAATACGCTGATTTGGTGAGCGAGTTTATTAGCAAGTGCATCAGCGATGTCGTACCCACAGCAACTATTAAAACATTCCCAAAACCAGAAACCGTGGATTGATGGCAGCATTCACGCAAAACTGAAAGCACGAACCACTGCTTTTAACCAGGGCAAGGTGACCGGAAACATGACCGAATACAAACAGTGTAGCTATTCCCTCCGCAAGACAATCAAACAAGCTGAGCGTCAGTATAGAGACAAAGTAGAGTCGCAATTCAACAGCTCAGACACAAGAGGTATGTGGCAGGGTCTACAGTCAATCACGGATTACAAAAATGCTCCCAGACAGACTAAACAACTTCTTTGCTCGCTTTGAGGACAATACAGTGCCACTGACACGGCCCGCTACCAAAACCTGTGGACTCTCCTTCACTGCAGCTGATGTGAGTTAAACATTTAAACATGTTAACCCTCGCAGGGCTGCAGGTCCAGACGGCATCCCCAGCCGTGTCCTCAGACCCCGCACCATGCAACTGGGTACTGGACTTCCTGATGGGCCGCCCCCAGGTGGTGAGGGTAGGTAACAACATCTCCACCCCGCTGATCATCAACACTGGGGCCCAACAAGGGTATGTTCTGAGCCCTCTCCTGTACTCCCTGTTCACTCACGACTGCGTGCCCATGCACGCCTCCAACTCAATCATCAAGTTTGCAGACGACACTACAATGGTAGGCTTGATTACCAACAACAACGAGACGGCCTACAGGGAGGAGGTGAGGGCCCTCGGAGTGTGGTGTCAGGAAAATAACTTCACACTCAACGTCATCAAAACAAAGGAGATCATCGTGGACTTCAGGAAACAGCAGAGGGAGCACCCCTCTATCCACATCGACGGGACAGTAGTGGAGAGGGTAGTAAGTTTTAAGTTCCTCGGTGTACACATCACGGACAAATTGAATTGGTCCACCCACACAGACAGCATGGTGAAGAAGGCGCAGCAGCGCCTCTTCAACCTCAGGAGGCTAATGAACTGTGGCTTAAACACCTAAAACCCTCACATTCGTCTTGTCACCAAAAGCACTCACAAACTTTTACAGATGCACAATCGAGAGCATCCTGTCGGGCTGTATCACCGGAAAAATGCCACTTAATATAATATTCACATACCCTACATGACTCATCTCATATGTACAGTGGGGCAAAAAAGTATTTATTCAGCCACCAATTGTGCAAGTTCTCCCACTTAAAAAGATGAGAGAGGCCTGTAAATTTTCATCATAGGTACACTTCAACTATGACAGACAAAATGAGAAAAAAAATTCATGTGTAACTATGTGTATGTGACAAATAACGTTTGATTTGATTTGAAGTTGATGGTGTGGTTTTTACTTACAATAAGCACATGGCTGAGCTTTTTAATCACCATTAAGTCAGGATTCCTATTTGACTCAGCCATGCTTCCATGCCCGTCCAACATTTTCCCATCTCCCTTCTAATGCGACTAGCCCCAATGCTCCTCCCTCTTTCCCCCCTGCCCAGCTACAAAGTTTCTCCCTGCAGGCGGTCACTGAGTCCGAGGTTCTAAAGCAGCTCCTTAAACCTGACCCCCCAAAAATGGTTTAGACCCTTTCTTCTTTAAGGTTGCTGCCCCTCTAATCAGCTTTTTAACCTGTCTCTCCTCTCTGTGGAGGTTCCCATTGCTTAGAAGGCAGCCACGGTTCATCCTTTATTTAAAGGGGGAGATCAAGCTGATCCTAACTGTTATAGGCCTATTTCTATTTTGCCCTGTTCATCAAAAGTGTTGGAAAAACTTGTCAATAATCAACTGACAGGCTTTGTTGATGTCTATAGTATTCTCTTTGGTATGCAATCTGGTTTCTTCTCAGGTTATGGATGTGTCACTGCAACCTTAAAGGTCCTCAATGATGTCACCATTGTTCTGCTGCTATTTTTTGTTACTTGTTCAAAGCTTTTGATACGGTAGACCATTCCGTTCTTGTGGGCCGGCTAAGGAGTATTGGTGTCTCTGAGGGGTCTTTGGCCTGGTTTGGCCTGGTTTGCTAACTACCTCTCTCAAAGAGTGCAGTGTATAAATCCAAAACATATGCTGTCTCAGCCACTGCCTGTCACCAAGGGAGTACCCCAAGGCTCGATCCTAGGCCCCAAGTGCTTCTCAATTTACATAAATAACATAGATCAGGCAGTAGGAAGCTCTCTCATCCATTTATATGCAGATGATACAGTCTTAAACTCAGCTGCCCCCCACGGAGTGTGTGTTAAATGCTCTATGACAAAGCTTTCTTAGTGTCCAACAAGCTTTTTCTGCCCTTAACCTTGTTCTGAACATCTCCAAAACAAAGGTCATGTGGTTTGGTAAGAAGAATGCCCCTCTCCCCACAGGTGTGATTACTACCTCTGAGGGTTTAGAGCTTGAGGTAGTCAAGTCACCTAATACAAGTACTTGGGAGTATGGCTAGACGGTACACTGTCCGTCTCCAATCAAATCAAATGCTTGTGCTTCTGGCTCCGACAGTGCAGTAATATCTAACAAGAAATAACAGTTTCACAACATGTACCAAAAATACAAGTAAATCTAAGTAAGAAATCGATTAAGAATATATGTTAGAGCAGCATTGGACTAAAATACAGTGGCATAGTATAGAGTACACTATATATATATATATAGGAGATGGGTGATGCAATATTTACACATAATTAAAGTGACTAAGATACCATAGAATAGTATAGAGTACAGTTTATACATAGGAGATAAGTCATGCAAGATTTGTCGACATTATTAAAGTGGCTAGTGTTTCATTTCCTTAAAGTGGCCAGTGATTCCTAATCTATGTCTATAGGCAGCAGCTTCTGATGAGCTGCAGATGGCTGTTTAACAGTCAGTGGTGTAGTGTAGAATGCAATACAATATATCCATATGAGATGGGTGATGCAATGTGTAAACACAATTTAAAAGTGACTAAGATACCATAGAATAGTGTGAAGTGCAGTTTAAACATATGAGATGAGTAATGCTAGATACGGAAACATTATTAAAGTGGAAAGTGATCCATTTATAAAAGTGGCCAGTGATTTCTAATCTATGTCTGTAGGCAGCCGCCTCTGATGTGCTAGTGATGGCTGTTTAGCAGTCTGACGGCCTTGAGATAGAAGCTGTTTATCAGTCTCTCAGTCCTAGCTTTGACGCACCTGCACTAACCTTGCCTTCTGGATGATAGCGGGGTGAACAGGTAGTGGCTCGGGTTGCTGATGTCCTTGATGACCTTTTTGGCCTTCCTATGGCACTGGGTGCTGTAGGTGTCCAGGAGGGCGGGAAGTTTTCCCCTGGTAATGCGTTCGGCAGACCACAACACCATCTGGAGAGCCTTGCGGTTGTGGGCGGTGCAGTTGCCGTATACAGCCTGACAGGATGCTCTCAATTGTGTATCTGTAAAAGTTTGTGCGGGTTTTAGGTGTTTAAGCCACATTTCATTAGCCTCCTGAGGTTGAAGAGGCGCTGTTGCGCCTTCTTCACCAAACTGTCTGTGTGGGTGGACCATTTCAGTTTGTCAGTGATGTGTACGGAACTTGAAGCTTTCCACCTTCTGCACTGCGGTCCCGTCGTTGTGGATAGGGGGGTGCTCCCTCTGCTGTTTCTCTCAAATCATATCATATCATTGGCTCATATCAAAGCCGCAGGTTAAAGTTAAATCTAGACTTGGTTTCTTCTATCGTAATTGCTCCTTTTTTTACCCCAGCTGACAAACTAACCCTGATTCAGATGACCATCCTACCCATGCTAGATTACGGAGACTAAATTCATAGATCGGCAGGTAAGGGTGCTCTCGAGCGACTAGATGTTCTTTACCATTCAGCCATCAGATTTGCCACCAATGCTCCTTATAGGACACATCACTGCACTCTATACTCTTCTGTAGACTGGTAATCTCTCTATATCTGTCGTAAGACCCACTGGTTGATGCTTATTTATAAAACCATCTTAGGCCTCACTCCCCCCTATCTGAGATATCTACTGTAGCCCTCATCCTCCACATACAACACCCGTTCTGCCAGTCACATTCTGTTAAAGGTCCCCAAAGCACACACATCCCTGGGTCGCTCGTCTTTTCAGTTCACAGCAGCTAGCAACTGGAACAAGCTGCAACAAACACTCAAACTGGCCAGTTGAATCTAAATTCCTTCTTTCAAAGACTCAATCATGAACACACTTACTGACAGTTGTGGCTGCTTTGCGTGATGTATTGTTGTCTCTACCTTTTTTCCCTTTGTGTTGTTTTTGTCTGTGCCCAATAATGTTTGGACCCTGTTTTGTTTTGCTACCATGTTGTGCTGCTGCCATGTTGTGCTGCTACCATGTTGTTGTCATGTTGTGTTGCTACCATGCTATGTTGTCATGTATTGCTGCCATGCTAGGTTGTTGTCTTAGGTCTCTCTTTATGTAGTGTTGTCTCTCTTGTCGTGATGTGTTTTTTCCCTTATTTTAATTGTATTTATTTAATTTTTAATCACAGCCCCCTTCCCCACAGGAGGCCTTTTGTCTTTTGGCAGGCTGTCATTGTAAATAAAAATGTGTTCCAAACTGACTTGCCTAGTCAAATAAAGGTTAAATGAAATACAAAAATAAACATGTGATCTGCAAAGTGTCCAAAAACCACGTGTTTCATGTGAAATTAACATGTGAAATTAAAATGTGGAATTGAAATAGTTCTCAACTTTGTCTTTCTAGTCTTTCTGCTTCGTCGTCACATCTGTGGAGTCCAATGTCGTCTTGTGTTTGGAGAAGACTGAGGCAGGTTGGATGGCCTTGACGCTGCCCTGCCCAGCCCACTCCCCTCTCTCTCCTCGATACAAGACACTGCACTCCACCAGATTCAATTAAAAGTGAGATTAGCAATTACCCAGGGCTTATGACCTAACACTGATCCCATGTAGCTCTTCTCAGACTGACTCCTTCCCTCAGGGATTACACTGTCATGAGGTGTCTTACTGACTCGGAAGGTATGGTTTGTTTTTCACCACAGCTGAGTTTTTGCCTACACTTACCACCTTGGGGTGGTCCGTCATGAAGTCCAGAATCCAGTTGCAGAGAGAGGTGTTTAGTCCCTGGGTCCTTAGCTTAGTGATGAGCTTTGTGGGCACTATGGTGTTCAACGCAGAGCTGTAGTCAATGAACAGCATTCTCACATAGGCGTTCCATTTGTCCAGGTGGGAAAGGGCACTATGGAGTGCGATTGATATTGCGCCATCTGTGGATCTGTTGGGGCGGTATGCAAATTGGAGTGGGTCTAGGGTTTCCTGCATGATGGTGTTGATCTTAGCCATGAAGAGCCTTTCAAAGCACTTCATGGCTACAAACATGAGTGCTACGGGGCGGTAATCATTTAGGCAGGTTACCTTTTCTTTCTTGGGCACAGGGACTATGGTGGTCTGTTTGAAACATGCAGGTATTACAGACTCGATCAGGGAGAGGTTGAAAATGTCAGTGAAGACACTTGCCAGTTGGTCCGAGCATGCTTTGAGTACACGTCCTGGTAGTCCGTCTGGCCCCGTGGCTTTATGAATGATGACCTGTTTAAAGGTCTTGCTCACAGCATGCTACGGAGAGCGCGATTACACAGTCGTCCGGAACAGCTGGTGCTCTTCATACATGCTTTCGTGTTGCTTGCCTCGAAGCAAGCATAAAAGGATTTTAGTTCGTCTGGTAGGCTCACGTCACTGGGCAATAAAAGACATGTTCATTGAGGTATTTTATCATTTCAAAATACAAAATACAAATACATGCCTTCACTACAACAACATTCTCGGTTCCTGAAACGTTTCACGTGCTATGACTGTGATACACTATGTTGTTGTTTATCTACCGTAGTTGAATGCACTGACTTTAAGTCACTCGGGTTAAGATATTTACATCTATACATTTATATTTTGGTCATTTAGCAGACACTTATAGTGCATTCAGACTTCTAAAATTGTGAACCACTATAAAAAATGTATTTTGTATTGAATTTATTTTTGAAGATATATATTACAGGTCTCGAAAGTATCTTATTACCAAATGCATTGGATGTAGTTCAGGCCGGTGAATTACAAATGACAAAATATGTATTTCAAATACATGTTACTGAAATAGTTGTCACGCCCTGACCTTAGAGAGCCTTTTTATTTCTATATTTGGTTAGGTCAGGGTGTGATTTGGGTGGGCATTCTAGTTTGTCTATTTCTTTGTTGGCCGGGTATGGTTCCCCATCAGAGGCAGCTGTTTATCGTTGTCTCTGATTGGAGATCATACTTAAGCACCCCTTTTTCCCCACCTTGTCACAGCCTGACCTGAGATATCTCTGTTTTCTTTATATTTTGGTTAGGTCAGGGTGTGACTAGGGTGGGTATGCCTCTTTTTGTATGTCTAGGGTTTTTGTAGGTCTAGGTGATTTGTATGTCTATGGTGGCCTGATATGGTTCCCAATCAGAGGAAGCTGTTTATAGTTGTCTCTGATTGGGGATCATATTTAGGTAGCCATTTCCCTTTGGTGTTTGTGGGATCTTGTCTATGTGTAGTTGCCTGTCAGCACTCATTTGCATACCTTCAAGTTTCGTTTTGTTATTTTGTTAGTTTGTTCAGTGTTTCATTATTTAAATGAATAAGAATGTTCGCATACCATGCTGCCTGCACCTTGGTCCGATCCTTATAACGAACGGGAGAAAGACGAGTGGAGGACATCCTGGACCTGGGAGGAGGTAAAGACAGGGGACAAGACTCTGCCTTTGACGCAGGTGGAGATAGCGCAGGAGGAACAGCGACGATACGAAGGGACACGGCTAGCACGGAAGCCCGAGAGGCAACTCCCAAAAAAATTTGGGGGGGAAACACGGGGAGATTGGCAGAGTCAGGGGTTAGACCTGAGCCAACTCCCCGTGCTTATCGTGGGAAGTGTGTGACTGGTCAGACACCGTGTTACGCAGTGATGCGCACGGTGTCACCAGTTCGCATTCATAGCCCGGTGCGCTCTGTTCCAGCTCCTCGCATTTGCCGGGCTAGAATGAGCATCCAGCCAGGACAGATGGTGCCGGCTCAGCACTCCTGATCTCCAGTACACCTCCTTTGACCAGGATATCCTGTGCCGGCTCTGCGTACTGTGTCTCCATTGCGTCTGCATAGCCCAGTGCATCCTGTGCTAGCGCCCGCACTCGCCCTGAGGTGCGTGTCACCAGCCCGGTACCACTAGTGCTGTCACCACGCAGCAGAACTCCAGTGCGCCTCCACAGTCCAGTACGTCCTGTGCCTCCTCCCCGCACTCGCCCTGAGGTACGTGTCTTCAGCCCGGTGCCACCAGTACTGGTCCCACGCACCAGGCCTCCATTGTGCCTCCAGCGTCCAGTACGTCCTGTGCCTGCTCCTCACACTCGCCCTGAGGTGCATGTCTTTAGCCCGGTTCCACCTGTACCGGTCCCACGCACCATGCTTCCAGTGCGCCTCCACAGTCCAGAGCTTCCGGCGACAGTTCCCAGTCCAGAGCTTCCGGCGACAGTTCACAGTCCGGAACCTCCAACGACGGTCCACAGTCTGGAACCTCCTGAAACGGTTTGTAGTCCAAAGTCTCCAGCGGCGGTCGGCAGTCCAGAGCCTCCAGCGAGGGGTTCCAAGTTTCAGAGCATCCGGCGATGATCCAGGTCCAGTTCCTCCGGCAACAATCCACGGTCTGGAGTCTCCGGCGACGATACACGGTTCGGTTCCACGGAAGCGGAGGGATCAGCGTGCTTTGCGGGGGCTACGTCCCTAACCAGAAACAAGGATAGATGCCCACCCGGACCCTCCCCTATAGAGTCAGGTTTTGCCCCCCTTTGGGGGTGGGGGGGGGGGGGGGGGGTACTGTCACGCCCTGACCTTAGAGCCTTTTTATTTCTATATTTGGTTAGGTCAGGGTGTGATTTGGGTGGGCATTCTAGTTTGTCTATTTCTTTGTTGGCCTAGTATGGTTCCCAATCAGAGGCAGCTGTTTATTGTTGTCTCTGATTGGGGATCATACTTAGGCAGCCCTTTTTCCCCACCTTCAGTTGTGGGATCTTGTCTTTGTATAGTTGCTGTTTAGCACTACAGAGCTTTACGTTCGTTTGTATTTTGTTGTTTTTTTGGTGTCATTTTAAATACAAAGTCAAATGTACGCCTACCACGCTACACCTAGGTCTCCTAACAACGGACGTAACAATACCGCCCATGTCTGCCTGGAGGGACAGGGCTGGCCTTTTAGTGCGTGTGCCAAATTGTACCCTATTGAGGGGTTGTTTGTTAAGTAACCAAACCTAGGCGTGCACAACTATGGGGCAAAACAGACAGGGTTGGCTTAGATTGTTGACAACATCTGCTTCCTCCTGTATGCATTGCAGCCTGCCTCAGCCTCACCACTGAGCATCACATGTCTATCTCAGTAGCCTATTTCCTGCTCCTGCTGAGGTCGGCTCATTTTAACTTAGCTTCTTACTTCATCCTTCTAGCTGGCTAAATGATACTAGCCAGAGCCCTTCAACACTACTGCAATAGAAGTCTCTACCGGCAGCTAGCCACCAGACTGACATCTGCAAATATTTACTAGTCATTCTCCCACAGTCGGTTTTAGTTTCAGGAGCGATGTCTGTAGACACGGCAAGAGTCATGGGCCAGTTATGAAATGGCCTTTTGTCCGGCATCTCGCAAACACATTGTCAGCAACGTCTCCATTTGCCTACTTGAGCCGACTCAGAGCCGGGGTAGTCCTTTTCACATCTCAGGCCTCTGGCCTGTTCCGCGAGAGGGCAGAGTAAGCCGTTTGAAAGAGTGTTGAATGTGCTGTTTAAAGGTAAATCAGGGGGAGGCAGGAGAACATAACGAACACAATGCTGGTCAGGAGTCCACTCGTTCACAAAGAAACAGGAGAACATAACGAACACAATGCTGGTCAGGAATCACCTCGTTCACACAGAGACAGGAGAACATAACGAACACAATGCTGGTCAGGAATCAACTCATTCACAAAGAGACAGGAGAACATAACGAACACAATGCTGGTCAGGAATCCACTCGTTCACAAAGAGACAGGAGAACATAACGAACACAATGCTGGTCAGGAATCCACTCGTTCACAAAGAGACAGGAGAACATAACGAACACAATGCTGGTCAGGAGTCCACTCGTTCACAAAGAGACAGGAGAACATAACGAACACAATGCTGGTCAGGAATACACTCATTCACAAAGAGACAGGAGAACATAACGAACACAATGCTGGTCAGGAATCCACTCGTTCACAAAGAGACAGGAGAACATAACGAACACAATGCTGGTCAGGAATACACTCATTCACAAAGAGACAGGAGAACATAACGAACACAATGCTGGTCAGGAGTCCACTCGTTCACACAGAGACAGGAGAATATAACGAACACAATGCTGGTCAGGAATCCACTCGTTCACAAAGAAACAGGAGAACATAACGAACACAATGCTGGTCAGGAATCCACTCGTTCACAAAGAGACAGGAGAACATAACGAACACAATGCTGGTCAGGAATCCACTCGTTCACAAAGAAACAGGAGAACATAACGAACACAATGCTGGTCAGGAATCCACTCGTTCACAAAGAAACAGGAGAACATAACGAACACAATGCTGGACAGGAATCAACTCATTCACAAAGAGACAGGAGAACATAACGAACACAATGCTGGTCAGGAATCAACTCATTCACAAAGAAACAGGAGAACATAACGAACACAATGCTGGTCAGGAGTCCACTCGTTCACAAAGAAACAGGAGAACATAACGAACACAATGCTGGTCAGGAATCCACTCGTTCACAAAGAAACAGGAGAACATAACGAACACAATGCTGGTCAGGAATCAACTCATTCACACAGAGACAGGAGAACATAACGAACACAATGCTGGTCAGGAATACACTCATTCACAAAGAGGCAAGAGAACATAACGAACACAATGCTGGTCAGGAATCCACTCGTTCACAAAGAGACAGGAGAACATAACGAACACAATGCTGGTCAGGAATCCACTCGTTCACAAAGAGACAGGAGAACATAACGAACACAATGCTGGTCAGGAATCCACTCGTTCACAAAGAAACAGGAGAACATAACGAACACAATGCTGGTCAGGAATCCACTCGTTCACAAAGAGACAGGAGAACATAACGAACACAATGCTGGTCAGGAATACACTCATTCACAAAGAGGCAGGAGAACATAACGAACACAATGCTGGTCAGGAATCCACTCGTTCACAAAGAAACAGGAGAACATAACGAACACAATGCTGGTCAGGAATCCACTCGTTCACAAAGAAACAGGAGAACATAACGAACACAATGCTGGTCAGGAATCCACTCGTTCACAAAGAAACAGGAGAACATAACGAACACAATGCTGGTCAGGAATCAACTCATTCACAAAGAGACAGGAGAACATAACGAACACAATGCTGGTCAGGAATCCACTCGTTCACAAAGAAACAGGAGAACATAACGAACACAATGCTGGTCAGGAATCAACTCATTCACAAAGAGACAGGAGAACATAACGAACACAATGCTGGTCAGGAATCCACTCGTTCACAAAGAAACAGGAGAACATAACGAACACAATGCTGGTCAGGAATCCACTCGTTCACAAAGAAACAGGAGAACATAACGAACACAATGCTGGTCAGGAATCAACTCATTCACACAGAGACAGGAGAACATAACGAACACAATGCTGGTCAGGAATCCACTCGTTCACAAAGAAACAGGCACGATTAGAACTCAGTCAGATTAAGAATATAAGCGTTCTGAGCTTTTATCAACTCTGGGAGAAAAAAATATATTTGTATTTTTCATTTTTTTTTAATTACAAAACATTACAGACCTCTGTGTCCTCATATATATTTACAGCCCTGCAAGTGATGTATAGTCCCAAGTAATCAGCTTTCAGCAGCGTAACTCCAGTCCTCCATCCTTAGCAAACACAGCTGATTAAACTAATGTCATTCTAAACTGAACATAATGATTAGGTGATTATTGGAGTCAGGTGTGTTAGCTGGAGCTGGGTTGAAAGTGTGACACCAATCAGGCCCCTGAGGACTGGAGTTGAAACAGTTTTACCACAATAACACAATAATTCAGCTTTAAAAATACAGTAACTTGGTGTTGTTTACCATAAGTCCACTTCAACCGGTAGCTTACCGTAAAAAAAATGTATGGCATAAAAGGAAAACATGATGGAGAGGTAGAGGTCAGGATGGTTCTTCAACATGGTGGAGAGGTAGAGGTCATGATGGTTCTTCAACATGGTGGAGAGGTAGAGGTCAGGATGGTTCTTCAACATGGTGGAGAGGTAGAGGTCAGGATGGTTCTTCAACATGGTGGAGAGGTTGAGGTCAGGATGGTTCTTCAACATGGTGGAGAGGTAGAGGTCAGGATGGTTCTTCAACATGGTGGAGAGGTAGAGGTCAGGATGGTTCTTCAACATGGTGGAGAGGTAGAGATCAGGATGGTTCTTCAACATGTAAGAGAGGTAGAGGTCAGGATGGTTCTTCAACATGTAAGAGAGGTAGAGGTCATGATGGTTCTTCAACATGGTGGAGAGGTAGAGGTCAGGATGGTTCTTCAACATGGTGGAGAGGTAGAGGTCAGGATGGTTCTTCAACATGGTGGAGAGGTAGAGGTCATGATGGTTCTTCAACATGTAAGAGAGGTAGAGGTCAGGATGGTTCTTCAACATGGTGGAGAGGTAGAGGTCAGGATGGTTCTTCAACATGTAAGAGAGGTAGAGATCAGCCAGCTCTATGTAACATCGATAGGTTTAGGCTACTACGTGATACTCATGTTTTCTCTGTACATATCATGAGGTGGCTAGTCTATGAATGAATGTTTACAACGTAGGTCGAGAGAATTTTGAGTTATCAAGGTGACAGACTGTGACATATTCAATACCACCTTGCACACTCTTTTAGGGAGTAATCGTTAGTCCAACAGTTGCAAAAGAGAGTTTCTATTGGAAAAAATGCAGGTATGTTTATCCCTATTTTATTGCGTTTACTTTTGTTTAAGAATATTTTTTGTCACAGAATTGGCGGAATGAATACACCCCTGATCACACGCAAGAAGTTCACTTTCATTGCAGCCATATAAAAACAGCATGAGGACTTTGCTCGTTGTATATATATAATTCCGTATCGCAACTATCTACGCGCGCTCCTCCTCTCACCTTTTCCCTTTGCTTGTGGACTTCAGTGCACAAGACATCAGCTGTCTGTGAACAGGTGACAAAACCTTTCCAAGCCAAACCTTCATATCATAACCACTAACGGCTACCCACAGCCTACATCATTGTCACGTCATAGTCTACTGGAACTAACATGTTAGTGGACCCGTTACAATCGTGCAGTACATTGTACAGTGAGAAAGCAGTTTAGCAGTTACACTGGTGGCCCCGGTGACAAACTAATAAAACCAAAAGCTTACCTTGACTTGGAAGAGTTCCGATGTTGGATAGCCATAGCCAGCTAGCTAATATAGCATCCCTCTCTGTTGGATAGCCATAGCCAGCTAGCTAATATAGCTCTGTTGGATAGCCATAGCCAGCTAGCTAACATAGCATCCCTCTCTGTTGGATAGCCATAGCCAGCTAGCTAATATAGCATCCCTCTCTGTTGGATAGCCATAGCCAGCTAGCTAATATAGCATCCCTCTCTGTTGGATAGCCATAGCCAGCTAGCTAACATAGCATCCCTCTCTGTTGGATAGCCATAGCCAGCTAGCTAATATAGCATCCCTCTCTGTTGGATAGCCATAGCCAGCTAGCTAATTTAGCATCCCTCTCTGTTTGAGCCGGGTATTTGAGTAGGTTAAACTAGCTAGCTGCATTTGCTATCTAAGTGAAAGTGAAAGTTTAAAAAAATACAACCATATATAGATATCTCACTCACTCTCTCTCTCTCTT
Organism: Oncorhynchus mykiss; assembly: GCF_013265735.2. NCBI lineage: Eukaryota > Metazoa > Chordata > Actinopteri > Salmoniformes > Salmonidae > Oncorhynchus > Oncorhynchus mykiss. The sequence goes on from NC_048584.1 coordinate 37,997,666, forward strand.
GTTTCTCCTGCATTTTGGAAGAACTGTTCAACAATTGTCTTTCTCTCTCTTTGTGTCAACTACTCACCACATTTGATGCACGACAGTGCTTGCTAGCTGTTGATTCTGCATTCAGATTAATTCTCAGATCCTTTGATTTGGTGGACAACATGTCATTCCATGTGTTGTTGTTTGTGTTGTTGTTTGTGTTGTTTGTGTCACACTGCTTTGTTATATCTTGGCCAGGTCGCAGTTGTAAATGAGAACTGTTTCTCAACTGGCCTACCTGGTTAAGTAAAGGTGTTCTCAACTGGCCTACCTGGTTAAGTAAAGGTGTTCTCAACTGGCCTACCTGGTTAAATAAAGGTGAAATACATTTTAAAAATCATGCTGCGAGAGCTCTGATAGGTTGGAGGATGTCCTGCGGAAGTTGGAAGGGGGTGAGAAACCATACGCCTCCCAGGTTTTGCATTGAAGTCAATGTACCCAGAGGAGGACAGAAGCTAGCTGTCCTTAGGCTACACCATGATGCTCACTCAGAGAGTGCTGTTGAGGCTCCGGGTAGACCTTCATTGCAAAACAGTTTGTTTAAATTATCAATTATTTGGTGACGTGAATACATTTAGTATAGTTTTTATCTTTTTTATGTTTCACTATTTAGGATTTTTATGAAATTCACTGAGGAGGTTGGTCCTCCCTTTCCTAATCTAAGGAGCCTCCACAAGTGGACAGTTAAAGGTCAGGATCGTTCTTCACCGCCATCATAGCAGTAAATAATTTTTCCTGGTATGCAAAGACTTATTTGGTGAAAATGGTTACACATTTCACCCTCACCCCCGACAATGAATACACAGCAAGCTTCCAATTGCCTCACTCATCCCCCCTCCTCTCACATGTAATTACTCCCCAAGGTCGTTGTTGTAAATGATAATGTGTTCTCAGCCAACTTACCTGATAAAGTAAGGGTTAAATAAATTAAATAAATATATTGCACTACTTTTGACCAGGGCCCATATTTTGACCAGGGCCCATATTTTGACCAGGGCCCATATTTTGACCTGGGCCCATATTTTGACCAGGGCCCATATTTTGCCCAGGGCCCATATTTTGCCCAGGGCCCATATTTTGACCAGGGCCCATATTTTGCCCAGGGCCCATATTTTGACCAGGGCCCATATTTTGACCAGCGCCCATACTTTGACCAGGGCCCCATATTTTGACCAGGGCCCATACTTTGACCAGGGCCCATATTTTGACCAGGGCCCCAATGCTATCTGTGATCATAATGGGATGATCAGATAACTGCAGCTGTATAAGTGGTTAGGAGCAAGTCGGCCAGCCAATCATTTCACTTTAGGTCCAATAACATGGTAGATATAGAAGGATAAGGGATATTCTATAGTCTCTCCCAGTTTTCAATTCAAAGGGGCTTTTATTGGCATGGGAAGCACATTGTCAAAGCAACTGAAATAGCAATAAACTCTCTCCCTCTCTCACTCCTCTTACCTCTCAGCCCCCACACTGAGGGTCATGGGATTTTGTAGGTGTCGTCTGTAAATAGATGATCATCTCCTGTGGCATTCAGAAAGACACACACACACACACACACACACACACACACACACACACACACACACACACACACACACACACACACACACACACACACACACCTCAAACGCACGTGCACACACACGAGCACACACAGACGTAGGCTACCCAACATAAACACAAAAACGTACATGCACACAAACACCCACACTAACTTCAAATGGGTCTTTCTTTCCTGGTTGAGTAAATCATAATAATAATAATAATAGAAGAAGAGCAGAAATAACAGACATAAGTAGCTTGGCAGCCATTGCTGAGCTGTGAGTTACTGTGCTGTGTGATACTTTACAGAGCAGTATAACAGGCAGTGCTGATTCTGAACCGCAGACAGTTTGAGATAAATAATGAAGCTGAATGTATTAATACTGTGTACGGAAGAGCCCTGAGAGCTGCTTGAAGTACTCCGGCTTCCATTCATCTGTCTCACACACACACACACACACACACACGCACGCACAGGCGCACACGCACACGCACACGCACACACACACACACACTAGAGGTTGACGATTACTATTTTTCAACGCCGATACCGATTATTGGAGGACCAAAAAAAGACGATACCGATCAATCAGACGATTTAATTTTTTTTTATTTGTAATAATGACAATTACAACAATACTGAATGAACACTTATTTTAACTTAATATAATACACCAATAAAATCAATTTAGCCTCAAATAAATAATGAAACATGTTCAATTTGGTTTAAATAATGCAATAAAGAAAGTGTTGGAGAAGAAAGTAAAAGTGCAATATGTGCCATGTAAGAAAGCTAACGTTTAAGTTGCTTGCTCAGAACATGAGAACATATATGAAAGCTTGCGGTTCCTTTTAACATGAGTCTTCAATATTCCCAGGTAATAAGTTTTAGGTTGTGGTTATTATAGGACTATTTCTCTCTATACGATTTGTATTTCATATACCCTTGACTATTGGATGTTCTAATAGGCACTTTAGTATTGCCAGTGTAACAGTATAGCTTCGGTCCCTCTCCTCGCTCCTAACTGGGCTCGAACCAGAAACACATCGACAACAGCCACCCTCGAAGCAGCGTTACCCATGCAGAGGAAGAGGAACAACTACTCCAAGTCTCAGAGCGAATGACATTTGAAATGCTATTAGCGCGCACCCTGCTAACTAGCTAGCCATTTCACATCGGTTACACCAGCCTCATCTCGGGAGTTGATAGGCTTGAAATCATAAACATCGCAATGCTTGAAGCATTGCGAAGAGCGGCTGGCATAACGCACAAAATTACTGTTTGAATGAATGCTCTATCAAATCATAGACTTAATTATAACATAATAACACACAGAAATACAAGCCTTTGGTCATTAACATGGTCGAATCCGGAACCTATGATCTTGAAAACAAAACGTTTATTCTTTCAGTGAAATACAGAAGCGTTGGGTATTTTATCTAAGGGGTGGCATCCATAAGTGTAAATATTCCTGTTACAACCTTCCATGTTATGTCATAATTTTGTACAATTCTGGCAAATTAGTTTGCAACGAGCCAGGTGGCCCAAACTGTTGCATATACCCTGACACTGCGTGCAATGAACGCAAGAGAAGTGATACAATTTCCCCTGGTTAATATTGCCTGCTAACTTGGATTTCTTTTAGCTAAATATGCAGATTTAAAAATATATACTTCTGTGTATTGATTTTAAGAAAGGCATTGATGTTTATGGTTAGGTGCAACGATTGTGCTTTTTTCGCGAAAGCGCTTTTGTTAAATCATCCACCGTTTGGCAAAGTTGGCTGTCTTTGTTAGGACGAAATAGTCTTCACACTGTTCGCAATGAGCCAGGCGGCTGCTGCATATACCCTGACTCTGTTGCAAGAGAAGTGACACAAAAAAATTCATGTTAGAAGGCAATATTAACTAAATATGCAGGTTTAAAAATATATACTTGTGTATTGATTTTAAGAAAGGCATTGATGTTTATGGTTAGGTTCACGTTGGAGCAACGACAGTCCTTTTTCGCGAATGTGCACCGCATCGATTATATGCAACGCAGGACACGCTAGATAAACTAGTAATATCATCCACAATGTGTAGTTAACTAGTGATTATGATTGATTGGTTGATTGTTTTTTATAAGATAAGTTTAATGCTAGCTAGCAACTTACCTTGGCTTCTTACAGCATTCGCGGTTAGAGCATTGGACTAGTTAACCTTAAGGTTGCAAGATTGAATCCTCGAGCTGACAATGTAAAAATCTGTCGTTCTGCCCCTGAACAAGGCAGTTAACCCACTGTTCCTAGGCCGTCATTGTAAACAAGAATGTGTTCTTGACTGACTTGCCTAGTTAAATAAAGGTATAAAAAGAAAAACAATTAAATTTCGATTTCCGATTGTTATGAAATCGGCCCTATTTAATCGCCCCTAATTAATCGGCCATTCCGATTAATCGGTCGACCTCGAACACACACACACACACACACACTTGCACACACGCTGGCACACACACACACATGCACATGCACACAAGCTGGCACACACACACACACACACGCTGGAACACACACACACACACACACACACACACACACACACACATAAACACATGCTGGCACACACACAGTGCCTCTATCTTTCTGTCTTTCTGTCTGGTTCTCTCTGCCGTCAAGACACACTAACGATATAGAAAGAGAAGGAGAGGAAGTGACAGTGGGAGCGAGAGGGGGTGAGTTATTGAACTAGGGAGAAAGTGGGAGAGAGAGAGAACGTGGGAGAGAGGGGCAAATGAAAGGACAGAGGACAGGGCAAGAGGAGTGAGATGTTGAAAAGGTGCCGACCCTATGTGTTTAAGAAGGGTAAGATGATATGTGTGAGCAGAGGAGGAGGAGAAGAGGAGGAAGAGGAGGAGGGGAGAGGAGGGAGGAAGGGGAAAGAGAAGGAGGGCCTGTAGAGTGTTGTGTCCAGGTGAAGTATCTGATGACGGGAGAATAGCTAAAGTAATGATTTGTTGTCATCCTTCCCCTCTCCTCCTCCTCCTCCCCCTTTCCTCTTCTCTCCACCCCCGCAGTGTCAGGGGATCTAACCCTCAAAGTGAGCCTAGCTGCCGCACTCAATCTCTCCTCCTGTCCCCCCTGTAGCTACTGCTAGTCCACAACAACCACCGCTCACTGCTGCCACGGCAACGGCTAGTCCACAACAACCATAGCTCACTGCTGCCACGGCAAAGGATAGTACACAACCACCGCTCACTGCTGCCACGGCAATGGCTAGTCCACAACAACCACCACTCACTGCTGCCACGGCAACAGCAAATCCACAACAACCACCACTCACTGCTGCCACGGCAACAGCTAGTACACAACAACCACCGCTCACTGCTGCCACGGCAACGGCTAGTACACAACAACCACCGCTCACTGCTGCCACAGAAACGGCTAGTACACAAAAACACCGCTCAATGCTGCCACGGCAATGGCTAGTACACAAGAAAACACTGCTCAATGCTGCCACGGCAACGGCTAGTACACAAAAAACACTGCTCAATGCTGCCACGGCACTGCAAATAACCACTACTATAGTGATGCAGAGACGAGAACAGTTTCAACACACACACACTTAGTTATCCTACATTCCTACATAGCCTACTGTGTGTGTGTGTGTGTGTGTGTGTGTGTGTGTGTGTGTGTGTGTGTGTGTGTGTGTGTGTGTGTGTGTGTGTGTGTGTGTGTGTGTGTGTGTGTGTGTGTGTGTGTGTGTGTGTGTGTGTGTGAATTTATTTGTGCGGATCAACCCACTCACACCCCCAAACGGTCCTCCTCCTCCACTCGGACAGCAGCGGAGAGAGGCAGGGACCTTGGATAGACACGACGTGCGTGATGCACGGCGAGCACCTGGTATATCCCAAATGGCACCCTATGGTATATGGTGAAATAGACTATGGGGCCTGGTCAAAAGTAGTGCACTATATAGAGACAATATAGTGAATAGGGTGCCATTCGGGACTCAAACCATGTCTGGCAGCCTAACCATGTCTCAGAAGTAGGAGGCATTAGGATTCATATTTTATTTGCATAATGCCTTAAGGTCTCTCATAGACATTAATTACACTGATCTAAGCTTGTTGCTCTCCTCTCTCTCTCTCTGTCTCTCCCCACAGCTAAAACACTTCCCTGTCATTCTCAAAAGGTCATTCTTTATCCCCCAGTGCAATAAAAAGGGATATTTTTCTTATAACCAAGTCTTTTTATTCACCGGCTCCAATTAGCTAGCTGGGGTTGGGTAGAAATACTCTGATTTGGCACAGCCACGAGGAGGACGAGAGTGTGATTCTCACGCACATGCACACACAGGCATACAACACACACCCACAGCCACGCAACACATGGGCACACACACATGTAACACACATACACCGTACCTGCTCGTGGGCAACACACACAGCAGCCCTCAATTTACTCCACAGCAAGAGATCGAAGAAGATACACAAATAACTAATTTGTATTGGATTTTTTTTATTTAATTTTTTTAGGCAGAACTGTGAAGATGTGCCTCTCAGCCATCGTCCCATCTGGTAATTTCCCTCCATTTCTCCCCACACAAACAGACTGCATGGTCGTTTGTTACATTGCTTGCTAAATTAACTATGCTATCACCAGTAGCAAACATTTTCTATTAATACAATTCTATTCATTGACTACAGCTCAGCGTTCAACACCACAGTGCCCTCAAAGCTCATCACTAAGCTAAGGACTCTGGGACTAAACACCTCCCTCTGCAACTGGATCCTGGACTTCCTGACGGGCCGCCCCCAGATGGTAAGAGTAGATAACAACACCTCTGCAAAGGGGGCACCTCAGGGGTGCGTGCTCAGTCCCCTCCTGTACTCCCTGTTCACTCATGACTACATGGCCAGGCATGACTCCAACACTATCATTAAGTTTGCTAAAGACACAACAGAGTTAGGCTAGGTCACCGACAACAATGAGACAGCCTACAGGGAGGAGGTCAGAGACCTTGCTGTGTGGTGCCAGGACACCAACCTCTCCCTCAACGTGATCAAGACAAAGGAGATGATTGTGGACTACAGGAAAAGGAGGACCGAGCCGCCCCCATTCTCATCGACCGGGCAGTACTGGAGCAGGTTGAGAGGTTCAAGTTCCTTGGTGTCCACCAAGATAGCCGTGACGAGGGCATGACAAAACCTGTTTTGGGGTCCTCAGATCATCAAAAAGTTATACAGCTGCACAATCGAGAGCATGGTTGCATCACTGCCTGGTATGGTAACTGCTTGGTCTCCGACAGCAAGGCACTACAGAGGGTAGTGCGTATGGCCCAGTACATCACTGGGGCCAAGCTTCCTGCCATCCAGGATCTCTATACCATTTGGTGTCAGAGGAAGGCCCTGAAAATTGTCAAAGACTCCAGCCACCGCAGTCGTAGACTGTTCTCTCTACTACCGCACGGCAAGCGGTACCGGAGCACCAAGTCTAAGTCCGAAAGGCTTCTCAAGTGCTTCTACCCCCAAGTCACAAGACTCCTGAACAGCTAATCAAATTACTACCTGGACTATTTGCAATCTGTACTGGTACCCCCCGTATATAGCCTGGCTATTGTTATTTTTACTGCTGCTCTTTATTTATGTGTAATTTTATTTCTTATTTTTCACTTATCTATGTTTTTAATTAACACATATTTTTCTTAAAATTGTATTGTTGGTTAAGGGCTTGTAAGTAAGCATTTCAATGCAAGCTCTACACGGTGCATGTGAAAAATAACATTTGATATGACTTTATTTGACATTGTCCGGATATTGAATGAACACAAACACCAGTCTGGATATCATCATTATAATGTATTTCGAAAGGTTCGTTATATATGGCCCGGTTCCCCTGGTCATGAGGACAGTTCACCTACAGTAAGGACCAGTGAACTGGTCTAAAAAGGTTTCACGCCTCTTCGTTAATTCAGAGTGTTTTGGAAGTTTGTTGTAAACGTTGTGCATGTTGTGTCTTTGTTTTCAGTCGTGTGTGAAGTATTACTGTAAAACGACTGCAATAGTATTATTATTACTGTATTATCAGTGTGTTGAGAATTTACCTGTTTAAAGGTGTAAATGGTTCATGCCAGGTTAGAGCAGGGATGTATTCATTAGTGTCCCCACCCTGGCCATAGAGAGGTTTTTATTCTCTATTTTGGTTAGGCCAGGGTGTGACTAGGGGGTGGGCATTCTAGTTTCTTTATTTCTATGTTGGTGTGGTTCCCAATCAGAGTCTGTCGTTGTCTCTGATTGGGGATCATACATAAGTTGTCTTTTTTCCTTTGGGTTTTGTGGGTAGTTGTTTTCTGTTTAGTGTCTGCACCTGACAGGGCTGTTTTGGTTTCCCCCCCCTCAATGTTATTTTGTTCGAGTGTTTTGAGAATTAAATGTATCATGAACACTTACCACGCTGCGTTTTGGTCCACTCCTTGATACGACGATCGATGCAATTAGTTGGGTTCCGTTTTGCGACAGAAATAATTTATTCCAAACGAAAACCTTTCGCAATGGAAAGGAGAGTTTCTACTGGACAAGTTCAACTACGCCTCTCCACATTTGTGTTCCATTTGCTTCTGTTTTGGTTCCTAGAGCAAACGGTAACGTTTTGCATCAGACAATATGTTTTGCAACTGAATCCGACTAATGAATACCTCCCAGGCCCTTTGGATCAGGTTCTTCTCATTCTACGAAGCTAAATCAATTCCTTAGTCAGCTGTGTGAGTTTGCTATTAACAATTTGGCCAAGTTTCAAGTTCATCAGTATTTTTCTCAAGTCATTTTTCAATATGTTCAATATATTTTTGTAAATGCAACGTCTGTATCCAGTCTTCCTCACATTCAATGTAAATAAATGCCAGCTATTTTTGCACCCAAACCTCCGACTCAGGCTCAACTGCTGCTGTTCCACACCAACTAAATGAGTCTCTTTTTTTTAAATCCAAGAGTAGAAGACTTACACACTCAATCTCTAACATGTGGCTCAACATTTCTGAAGAATTCCTTAAGTCAGAATGTTGAATACATTTCATTTGAACTTACTTTACCGGTTGTCCGCTGATTTTTGTCATTATGTCAGAAATAACAGGAGAGAAAATATCCCCAGGGAAGTGTTATTAGCCCGACATTAAGTACATAGGACAGTATAATTCACATGTGAAGTAAACAATGGCAGATCATAACCAAACCACAGATCAAACATAGCTGACTTTTAGTTTGCAGTGAGATGCTACCACTTCCAGCTGATTGCGAGGGGATGTGCTTTGGTCGACAACATTCGGTTACGTTTGGCTACTGTGCATCATGTGCAACGGTCAGGAGATTGAAAATACAAACCCGAAATAGAAGCCGACATAGCCATCTACAAACTGGTGGCTGGAAAAGTTGAGTCAATATTTCCTGTGGACATTTTATCTCCACTTCCTAGCGTCGAAAGGACCAACAGAACGGAAAACCGATAAAAGTGTCATTGTATTCAACATTCTGGCTTGTAGAGACATCTTTTTTTTAGGGTGACTTCTTTCAGAATGAATATCTATGGGGTAACCATGGTAACAGCCTGATGTATTAGGCAACAACTAAACAGGCTGCCGGGGTTCTCTATTTTAGCACTAATGTGAATGGATATGGATTGAAGTTGAGTAGAGACCTGAGTCACCAAGTATAATCTAAAGGTTTGAGTGTTGGCTTTCAAAAAACAGTCACTGCCCATCTACCACCTTCCTTCTACCTGTTCAAGCTAATGTATACTGAGACTTCAAGCACAAAATGGCTGCCTTCCTTCCACCTGTTCAAGCTAATGTATACTGAGACTTCAAGCACAAAATGGCTGCCTTCCACCTGTTCTAACTCATTTACACTGAGACTTCTAGTACAAAATGGCTGCCGTGAACATAAATAATATCAGGTGATTTGAGACCTAAATGATGAACGATCCAAAATGAAAGCAATTCATCATCATTCATCAGTGTCATCAAAGCTACATTATTTAATGTATTTTAATTATTCTAAAAGTTACTCTAACTCTTTCCCCAAAGTTACAGTTTGGTTTTTGTGACTCCCCTTCAGTCTCAATAACACCCTCACACCACCCATATTTGATTCTCCAAGTCTTCTTCAGTATCCAAAACACCCTGTTTAATACTCCAAGTCCCCTTTCAGTCCTCATAACACCCCTGTCTAATATTCCTGATCCCCTTTAGTCTCCATAACAACACCATGTAATACTCCTAGTCTCCTTCAGTCTCCATAGCACCCTGTTTAATACTCCTAGTCTCCTTCAGTCTCCATAGCACCCTGTTTAATACTCCTAGTCCCCTCCAGTCTCCATAGCACCCTGTTTAATACTCCTAGTCCCCTTCAGTCTCCATAGCACCCTGTTTAATACTCCTAGTCCCATCCAGTCTCCATAGCACCCTGTTTAATACTCCTAGTCCCATTCAGTCTCCATAACACCCTGTTTAATACTCCTAGTCTCCTTCAGTCTCCATAGCACCCTGTTTAATACTCCTAGTCCCCTCCAGTCTCCATAGCACCCTGTTTAATACTCCTAGTCCCCTTCAGTCTCCATAGCACCCTGTTTAATACTCCTAGTCCCATCCAGTCTCCATAGCACCCTGTTTAATACTCCTAGTCCCCTCCAGTCTCCATAGCACCCTGTTTAATACTCCTAGTCTCCTTCAGTCTCCATAGCACCCTGTTTAATACTCCTAGTCCCCTTCAGTCTCCATAGCACCCTGTTTAATACTCCTAGTCCCCTCCAGTCTCCATAGCACCCTGTTTAATACTCCTAGTCTCCTTCAGTCTCCATAGCACCCTGTTTAATACTCCTAGTCTCCTTCAGTCTCCATAGCACCCTGTTTAATACTCCTAGTCTCCTTCAGTCTCCATAGCACCCTGTTTAATACTCCTAGTCCCCTTCAGTCTCCATAACACCCTGTTTAATACTCCTAGTCTCCTTCAGTCTCCATAGCACCCTGTTTAATACTCCTAGTCTCCTTCAGTCTCCATAGCACCCTGTTTAATACTCCTAGTCTCCTTCAGTCTCCATAGCACCCTGTTTAATACTCCTAGTCCCCTTCAGTCTCCATAACACCCTGTTTAATACTCCCAGTCCCCTTCAGTCTCCATAACACCATATGTAATACTGCAACTTCCCTTCAGATCTCATAACACCCCAGGAACACCTCTGTCTAAAACTCCTAGTCGCCTAAAATCTCCACAACACCCTATTTAATACTCCTGATCACCCTCAGTCTCAATAACACCCTGTTTAATACTCCTAGTCCCCTTCAGTCACCATAACAACACCATGTAATACTCCTGGTCCACTTCAGTCTCCATAACAACACAATGTAATACTCCCAGTCCCCTTCAGTCTCCATAACACCCTGTGTAATACTCCCAGTCCCCTTCAGTCTCCATAACAACACCATGTAATACTCCTAGTCCCCTTCAGTCTCCAAAACACCATGTAATACTCCTAGTCCCCTTCAGTCTCCATAACACCCTGTTTAATACTCCCAGGCCCTTCAATCTCCATAACACCCTGTTTAATACTCCTAGTCCCCTTCAGTCTCCATAACAACACCATGTAATACTCCCAGTCCCCTTCAGTCTCCATAACAACACCATGTAATACTCCTAGTCCCCTTCAGTCTCCAAAACACCATGTAATACTCCTAGTCCCCTTCAGTCTTCATAACACCCTGTTTAATACTCCCAGTCCCTTCAGTCTTCATAACACCCTGTTTAATACTCCCAGTCCCCTTCAGTCTCCATAACAACACCATATGTAATACTCCTAGTCCCCTTCAGTCTCCATAACAACACAATGTAATACTCCTAGTCCCCTTCAGTCTCCATAACACCATGTAATACTCCCAGTCCCTTCAGTTTTCATAACACCCTGTTTAAAACTCCCAGGCCCTTCAATCTCCATAGTAAGCAGCCTTGCAAGAGCATCTCGGAACAGCTCATTGGGTAGGAGCCTATCTCCTGTTTCATGAGGCAGCTTGATATGCAGCTTGATATACCCCCTGGACAGGGCGCTAATCTATCGCAGGTTTTTACCCCCAATCTATCTCCTTAATGCTGAGGGCCATGCAGAGACGCATCAGGTCCCATTTTCACAGTCTTTGATATGACTAGGTTAGGATTTGAACTCACAACCTTACAATACTCAGGGTGGACACTGAGCTTTAGTCTTCATATCACCCCTGCTTAATACTGTATTCTGGGATGTCGCCAAGAACAAAACAAAAAAAAGAGGCTCCCAAACCTCCAAAACAGTAGCAATAGTCACTTTAATTAACAACCGAGTTTTAATTAAACATTGATTACCTGCTAATTAGAGTGATGATAGCTCCCAGATGTGTGTAGAACAGGTAGGAGAAGTGACAGGGGAGGGCAGAATGAGGGATCTGTGCCACAGCCAAATTGTGTTGAAGACTTCCCTCAGAGGCCAATGTTTTCAGATAATTTTTTTTGATTATAAATGAGGCCTTCGCTGCACATTCTCTCTAATTGATGTTGCTCCGATGGCTCCCGGATGACGGGTGGGCGTATGGAGTATGCACAGCACAGAAGATTGAGTGTGTGCTTATTTTCATCAGATTTAGTCAATGTTCTGCCACTGCAAAGCATTGAATACATTTTAAAAAGTCGGGGAGTTGCTGTGGTGGAGAATGAATCTCTGTGGTTATAATACGAGAGCTTGTTTCTTGGGAGGAGAAAGAAAGATAGAGTTGCTGTGTGTCTGCCTGTCTCTGCCTGCCTGCCTGCCTGCCTGCCTGCCTGCCTGCCTGCCTGCCTGCCTGCCTGCCTGCCTGTCTGTCTGTCTGTCTGCCTGTCTGTCTGTCTGTCTGTCTGTCTGTCTGTCTGTCTGTCTGTCTGTCTGTCTGTTGTATGAGACATCAGAATAATTGTTGCCAAAGACAGCGCCTCAGAGAGTTGTAAAGATATTGGTTGTGAAATTGTGTCAGGAAAGAAGCAGCATATTCACTGCATCTCTCTCTCTCTACAAAATTGTAACTTGACCACTCAGGAACATTCACCTTCTTCTTGGTATTACCTCCAGTGTAGTGTTTTAGATTATTGCTATTGTTATGCCAGTGTCTGGTGTAAAGCAGACTGAAGCAGGTTTTTTCCTCTAGGATTTTGTCTTTACTTAGCTCGATCCCGTTTTTTTTTATCCTGAAAAACTCCCCAGTATTTGCCGATGTCAAGCATACCCATAACATGATGCAGCCACCACCATGTTTGAAAATAAGGAGGCAGTTCCTCAGTGTTGTGTTGGAATTACCTCAAACATAAGGCTTTGTATTTAGGCCAAAAAGTGAATTATTTTGCTGTGTTTTTCTTTCAGTATCACTTTAATGCCTTGATGCGTACAGAATACATGTTTTGGAATATTTGTAGTCTGTATATTTGTATGCTTCTTTTCACTCTGTCATCTAGGTCATTATGGAGTCACTACAATGTTGTCGATCCATCCAAACATAATTCAATATCACTTTTGAAATACAATAAATAGCCTATTAAGTTGTCGACAAGTTTTGAGGTTACTATACATTTCTTCTTATATAATCATTTAAAGGGCGCATGTTCAAGATAGCATGAATAGGTCGTCACAGGACTGTGATAATCTGTACAGAATCTCCAACGGCATTGATCACTTGCACCATGTAGTTTTAATGTCATCTCAACTGTCATCCGGGTTGTTTTGGTTCTGCTGTCAGATAAAGCACAGGAATAACACAATCTGTTGAATAAATAAACCAAACATCCGACATTCTATTAACATTTTGAACTTTGCTTGGCTCTTAAATTGGTTAAAAGTGCAGCGATAGATATTTGAGTGAACCCCAAATCATACATCGTTTTCCCACTGGAACTTGGTTGTGATTTTAGATGTTTAAAAGCATAGTGATAACACATTGAAAATTCAACTAACTTTAAGCTGTTTTTTGGGGGGGGGGAGTGGATGAATATAGGTTATAATCTCATTCATCAACGTCTCAACTGAATATTACCCAATTATCCACATTGGAATGACGTGGTGTGCCCAGTGGGTGAGGCCTCATTTATAAACATTGGGTACACACACAAAATATTCCCCAAAACATGCACGCAAAAGTTGGCATAAGAAAAAAACTGAATTTGACGTGAGAATGTGCTTATTCTCCCGCAAACTTTACACCATGTGTACGCACAGTTTCTACTGGTTTATGTATTGTATTGCAAAAAGAGTACAGTAGCCTTGTGCAAATGGGGAATATCTGCCACTTTTATTCATAACATGAAACAGGTTAGCTAAATGTAATAACATTGAACATTGTAACATTGTAACATTGAACATTGTAACATTTAACATTGTAACATTGTAACATTGTAACATTGTAACATTGTAACATTGTAACATTTAACATTAAACATTAAACATTAAACATTAAACATTAAACATTAAACATTAAACATTTAACATTGTAACATTGTAACATTGTAACATTGTAACATTGAACATTGTAACATTGTAACATTTAACATTTAACATTGTAACATTGTAACTACAATAATTCGCTGTTAGTGAGAAGAGCAAAAAATATATATTTTATTTATCATTGCATTCTAAAATAATTAGGTGTTTATTTACTGTTATTTTGATAATTGCAAAATAAATTCATTTTCTGACTGTGATGGTTTCATACTCGCAAAATAGCCTAAAAGCCTAGAACAAGTTAAGATAGGCTACCATTTGTCCCATCGCTCATGTAATTGGACTCAATTGATAAGCTACAGTATTTCAAGTATTTTGCTCAATGCAATTCGATGCGCAGTTTAACTGTAGAACAGACAGTTTCCATTGAGGTTTGAAGGCCACGTTTGAATTCTGTAATGTTACATTTCTTGAGTAGATAATATTTAATTTATAATGCAACAAGATGGCGCCGACAGAGATAGTCGCCTCGTTTCGAGTCCTTAGGATTTTTTTTTTTAATGCATTATTACTTACATTGTTACCCCAGGAAATCTTAAATCTTATTCAATAAAATTTCAATCAATCAATTAATCAAATGTATTTATAAAGCCCTTTTCACATCAGCCGATGTCACAAATTGCTGTACAGAAACTCAGCCTAAAACCCCAAACAGCAAGCAATGCAGATGTAGAAGCGCGGTGGCTAGGAAAAACACCCTGAAAGACCGGGAAGAACTATTGGATATAAGAGCGACGTCAACTTACGAACATTACGACCAGGATTACGACTTACCCCAAAGCGGATCCTCTGTTTGGACAACGGCTCTAATCCCAGAACCCGACCCAAAATAACGGTCCCGCAGAAGGGGCAGACGGATCAGCCTCCTGGTCAGGCTCTGTAGGCGTGCACATCACCCACCGCTCCTGAGTATACTACTCGCCAATGTCCAGTCTCTTGACAACAAGGTAGACAAAATTAAAGACATCAGAGATTGTAACATCCTCTGTTTCACAGAAACATGGCTCTCTCTGGATATGTTGGCGGAATCAGTTCAGCCACCGGGCTTCTCCATGCATTGTGCTGACAGAGATAAACACCTCTCTGGGAAGAGGAAGGGCGGGGGTGTATGCTTTATGATTAATGACTCATGATGTAATCATAACAACATACAGGAACTCAAGTCCTTCTGCTCACCCGACCTAGAATTCCTTACAACCAAATGCCAGCCATATTACCTGCCAAGAGAATTCTCGTCAGTTATCATCACAGCTGTGTACATTCCCTCTCAAGCAGACACCGCAGCGGCCCTCAAGGAAGTTCACTGGACTCTATGTAAACTGGAAACCATATATCCTGAGGATGCATTGATTGTAGCTGGGGATTTTAACAAAGCTAATTTGAGAACAAAGCGACCTAAATTCTATCAGTATATTGATTGTAGTACTCGTGGGGGTACAGTCGATCACTGCTACTCTAACTTCCGTGATGCTTCCCAAGCCCTCCCTCACCCAACCTTCGGCAAATCCAAAGGCGACTCCGTCTTGCTCTTACCGTCTTATAGGCAGAAACTCAAACAGGATGTACCAGTGACTAGAACCATTCAATGCTGGTCTGATCAATTGGAATCTACACTTCAGGATTGTTTTGATCACGTGGACTGGGATATGTTCCAGTCAGCCTCAGAGAACAACATCGATCTATACGCTGACTCGATGAGTGAGTTTATTATGAAGTGTATTGGAGATGTTGTACCCACTGTGACTATTAAAACCTACCCTAACCAGAAACCGTGGATGGATGGCGGCATTCGCGCAAAACTGAAAGCGAAGCACCGCATTTGACCATGGAAAGAGGTCTGAGAATATGGCTGAATATAAACAGTGTAGTTACTCCCTCCACAAGGCAATCAAACAAGCGAAATTTCGGTACAGGGACAAAGTGGATTCGCAATTCAACGGCTCAGACAAAAGACGTATGTGGCAGGGTCTACAGGAAATCACAGACTACAAAAAGAAAACCAGCCACGTCACGGAAACCGACATCACGCCTCCAGACAAACTAAACACCTTCTTTGCTTCTTTTCTTCTTCTTTCTAGACACTGTAGACAGATTTATAATGGGAAACGTGTATATACAGTGGGGCAAAAAAGTATTTAGTCAGCCACCAATTATGCAAGTTCTCTCACTTAAAAAGATGAGAGAGGCCTGTAATTTTTTTTTTATTAAAAAATCCAGAAAATCACATTGTAGGATTTTTTCATGAATTTATTTGCAAAT
>NC_048584.1:38019014-38029014 GCF_013265735.2 Oncorhynchus mykiss
TTAGCTGGGTCAGATAAGAAATACACTGGACTGTAAATCACAGCCTCCTGAGCCAGTCTTTATGAACAGCTGTTACATCTCTCTCTTAGCTGGGTCAGATAAGAAATACACTGGACTGTAAATCACAGCCTCCTGAGCCAGTCTTTATGTACAGCTGTTACATCTCTCTCTTAGCTGGGTCAGATAAGAAATACACTGGACTGTAAATCACAGCCTCCTGAGCCAGTCTTTATGAACAGCTGTTACATCTCTCTCTTAGCTGGGTCAGATAAGAAATACACTGGACTGTAAATCACAGCCTCCTGAGCCAGTCTTTATGTACAGCTGTTACATCTCTCTCTTAGCTGGGTCAGATAAGAAATACACTGGACTGTAAATCACAGCCTCCTGAGCCAGTCTTTATGTACAGCTGTTACATCTCTCTCTTAGCTGGGTCAGATAAGAAATACACCGGACTGTAAATCACAGCCTCCTGAGCCAGTCTTTATGAACAGCTGTTACATCTCTCTCTTAGCTGGGTCAGATAAGAAATACACTGGACTGTAAATCACAGCCTCCTGAGCCAGTCTTTATGAACAGCTGTTACATCTCTCTCTTAGCTGGGTCAGATAAGAATTACACTGGACTGTAAATCACAGCCTCCTGAGCCAGTCTTTATGAACAGCTGTTACATCTCTCTCTTAGCTGGGTCAGATAAGAAATACACTGGACTGTAAATCACAGCCTCCTGAGCCAGTCTTTATGAACAGCTGTTACATCTTTCTCTTAGCTGGGTCAGATAAGAAATACACTGGACTGTAAATCACAGCCTCCTGAGCCAGTCTTTATGTACAGCTGTTACATCTCTCTCTTAGCTGGGTCAGATAAGAAATACACTGGACTGTAAATCACAGCCTCCTGAGCCAGTCTTTATGAACAGCTGTTACATCTTTCTCTTAGCTGGGTCAGATAAGAAATACACTGGACTGTAAATCACAGCCTCCTGAGCCAGTCTTTATGTACAGCTGTTACATCTCTCTCTTAGCTGGGTCAGATAAGAAATACACTGGACTGTAAATCACAGCCTCCTGAGCCAGTCTTTATGAACAGCTGTTACATCTTTCTCTTAGCTGGGTCAGATAAGAAATACACTGGACTGTAAATCACAGCCTCCTGAGCCAGTCTTTATGAACAGCTGTTACATCTCTCTCTTAGCTGGGTCAGATAAGAAATACACTGGACTGTAAATCACAGCCTCCTGAGCCAGTCTTTATGAACAGCTGTTACATCTTTCTCTTAGCTGGGTCAGATAAGAAATACACTGGACTGTAAATCACAGCCTCCTGAGCCAGTCTTTATGAACAGCTGTTACATCTCTCTCTTAGCTGGGTCAGATAAGAAATACACCGGACTGTAAATCACAGCCTCCTGAGCCAGTCTTTATGAACAGCTGTTACATCTTTCTCTTAGCTGGGTCAGATAAGAAATACACTGGACTGTAAATCACAGCCTCCTGAGCCAGTCTTTATGAACAGCTGTTACATCTCTCTCTTAGCTGGGTCAGATAAGAAATACACTGGACTGTAAATCACAGCCTCCTGAGCCAGTCTTTATGAACAGCTGTTACATCTCTCTCTTAGCTGGGTCAGATAAGAAATACACTGGACTGTAAATCACAGCCTCCTGAGCCAGTCTTTATGAACAGCTGTTACATCTCTCTCTTAGCTGGGTCAGATAAGAATTACACTGGACTGTAAATCACAGCCAGTCTTTATGAACAGCTGTTACATCTCTCTCTTAGCTGGGTCAGATAAGAATTACACTGGACTGTAAATCACAGCCAGTCTTTATGAACAGCTGTTACATCTCTCTCTTAGCTGGGTCAGATAAGAATTACACTGGACTGTAAATCACAGCCTCCTGAGCCAGTCTTTATGAACAGCTGTTACATCTCTCTCTTAGCTGGGTCAGATAAGAAATACACTGGACTGTAAATCACAGCCTCCTGAGCCAGTCTTTATGAACAGCTGTTACATCTCTCTCTTAGCTGGGTCAGATAAGAAATACACTGGACTGTAAATCACAGCCTCCTGAGCCAGTCTTTATGAACAGCTGTTACATCTCTCTCTTAGCTGGGTCAGATAAGAAATACACTGGACTGTAAATCACAGCCTCCTGAGCCAGTCTTTATGTACAGCTGTTACATCTCTCTCTTAGCTGGGTCAGATAAGAAATACAAAATATAAATACAGTTCATGGCAGCTTATAAGTCCTTTATGACTGCTTCGTAGCCATTGTGACGTCTCATAAACCCTTTATAAAGCCTTTGTAAGCTCTCTCTCCAGCCAGGCAGAGAGGTCACGTGACTTTCAGAGTGATTATTCACGTGCATATTTTCACGTGAATAATTCACATGAGTTCATAGACTGTATGTGCCCTATATGAATGTCCGATATGAGTGCATGTTTAGGTTGTATGTTCAGGTTGTTACAAAACAAAAAAGGAACGACCAGAAGGTATAACTGGGATAAAACCAACCAAATTCAGGTGGATATTGGACAGAACACACAGTGTCTTATTTTGACCCAGCCGGTTGGGTCATTAACACCTAGTGATGTGAAACCAGGGCATTCTAGAGGCTTCGGAGATTTGCACCAAATTTTTTTTTTTAAACAGTTTACTCACGAGATTCATTATCTGTTCACATATCAGTGACATCTGCTGGTCAGCAGTAAATAGCAGCTAGCGTTTTCATCAAAACTCAGCGGTAGATCGTTCTCTTTAGTAACCAACACTCAGTTGGACTACCAGGTTAACATCATGCCTTCCTGTTATGCTTTCAAGTTTACTATTTAAAAAAAAACTGATTCCATGGTCTTAATTACGGTGCTTAAGACAGAAACTTATACTTTACTAAATAATTTAAAAGTATTTGAACAACAGCGCAGAAAGTGCGGTTTCACATAAAACGATGTTCTAGGACAGTGTGTTTTCAACAGGAGTCAAATTCCCTCCTTTCCCTGACTGTCCCATAGCTCCCTATTCTACCTGCTACGCAACCGGTCAGCTGAAACCACAAGTACACAATCCTAACTATATTTTTCTAAGTACAGTGTCCAGTAGAGGTCAGTGTTTGAAAGCAGCTTTGGAATCGAAGAAAGCACCGGAACCACGGAAGAATCAGTTGGGTCTTTTGGCATCAGTTGGCAGTTTGTTTTAATCACATGCTTTTTCAATCTTCAGTGAGATCATTTTGCAACACACTGTTTAAACAAAGCACCTGACCACATGACCGAACAGTAGTCCAGGTGTGACAAAACTAGGGCCTGTAGGACCTGCCCTGTCTATAGTGTTGTTTAGAAGGTAGAAACTAGCGCCTGTAGGACCTGCCTTGTCTATAGTGTTGTTTAGAAGGCAGAACAGTGCTTTATTATAGACAGACTTCTCCCCATCTTAGCTACTGTTGTATCAATATGTTTTGACCATGACAGTTTACAATCCAGGGTTACGCCACGCAGGTTAGTCACCTCAGCATTCCCAACAACCATCTCTATTTCCTGATTACAAACCATAGCAGATCGCTAATGTTAGCCTTGGTTCTAGCTAGCACATAGCAGTCTCCCATTCATTCTTATTCATGGGAGGTAGATTAGATGAGTGTGTCCCAGGCCTTGGGACAACAGGTAAGACAGACAGGACACTTACAGCACATCTCTTCTTAACCTTCCACAGTTAGGCCCTGAACCAGATGACTTAAAGAGCGATTCTGAGGTGAGAGACGAGCTCTTCCTGGATGCATGTGAAAGGGCACCCTATTCAATATATAGAGCACTACTTTTGACCAGGACCCATAGAGAATATGGTGACATGTTGGACGCTGCCTGCCTGCCCACCCGCCCGCCCGCCCGCCCGCCCGCCCGCCTGCCTGCTACTGAAAGTGGCTTTGATATGTAGCCGTTGGATATTGAGTGACTAGGCTTCAGAGTAGGGTGTGTGTTCCGACATCATCACACACTGTTGACCTATCAGTATTCCAGACACAGTGCCAGGGCACTCTGGCCAGTGTCCCGTGTTCTGAGTGTGTGCATGTCTCTCTGTGTGTGTGGCCCGCCTCTGTGGTCATCTCAGTGTGGGACTGGAACGCACTTCCTGACAGTCTCTGTGGTCATCTCAGTGTGGGACTGGAACGCACTTCCTGACAGTCTCTGTGGTCATCTCAGTGTGGGACTGGAACGCACTTCCTGACAGTCTCTGTGGTCATCTCAGTGTGGGACAGGAACGTACTTCCTGACAGCCTCTGTGGTCATCTCAGTGTGGGACTGGAACGCACTTCCTGACAGTCTCTGTGGTCATCTCAGTGTGGGACTGGAACGTACTTCCTGACAGTCTCTGTGGTCATCTCAGTGTGGGACTGGAACGTACTTCCTGACAGTCTCTGTGGTCATCTCAGTGTGGGACTGGAACGCACTTCCTGACAGTCTCTGTGGTCATCTCAGTGTGGGACTGGAACATACTTCCTGACAGTCTCTGTGGTCATCTCAGTGTGGGACTGGAACGTACTTCCTGACAGTCTCTGTGGTCAGCAATGTTCTTCCTGACAGTCTCTGTGGTCAGCTCAGTGTGGGACTGGAACGTACTTCCTGACAGTCTCTGTGGTCATCTCAGTGTGGGACAGGAACGCACTTCCTGACAGTCTCTGTGGTCATCTCAGTGTGGGACTGGAACATACTTCCTGACAGTCTCTGTGGTCATCTCAGTGTGGGACTGGAACGTACTTCCTGACAGTCTCTGTGGTCATCTCAGTGTGGGACTGGAACGTACTTCCTGACAGTCTCTGTGGTCAGCAATGTTCTTCCTGACAGTCTCTGTGGTCATCTCAGTGTGGGACAGGAACGTACTTCCTGACAGTCTCTGTGGTCATCTCAGTGTGGGACAGGAACGTACTTCCTGACAGTCTCTGTGGTCATCTCAGTGTGGGACAGGAACGTACTTCCTGACAGTCTCTGTGGTCATCTCAGTGTGGGACTGGAACGTACTTCCTGACAGTCTCTGTGGTCATTTCAGTGTGGGACTGGAACGTACTTCCTGACAGTCTCTGTGGTCATCTCAGTGTGGGACTGGAACGTACTTCCTGACAGTCTCTGTGGTCATCTCAGTGTGGGACAGGAACGTACTTCCTGACAGTCTGGCAGCCTGTGTAATTAACTAACCCTAACCCTGTATAATTAATGACACCTTCCACTTCCTCCGGTTATTTTCTGTTCCTCCGCTGGACCGGTCACCTCAGGATTAGGGGAGGGTGACAGGACTGACAGCAGAACACACACACACGCACGCACACACACACACACACACACACACACAGGATAAAACATAGACAGATAAAAGGCACACGGACAACAACATAAAAACAAACACTGACAGGTCAAACTGACACACACACACACACACACACACACACACACACAGGAGAAAACATAGACAGATAAAAGGCACACGGACAACAACATAAAAACAAACACTGACAGGTCAAACTGACACACACACACACACACACACACACACACACACACACACACACACACACACAATCATGTAGGCTATTCCATGGGTATGAAAGAAGACGAGTACAGCAGAGAATAACATTCCAGACACAGAGGAATGAATAAATAAATCACTGAACAGTAACATCACACGACTGCACACAGACAGACAGACAGACAGACAGACAGACAGACAGACAGACAGACAGACAGACAGACAGACAGACAGACATATCACCTACGAATTGAGTGAAACCTGCAGCAGAGCAGTGCTCTTCAAGGTCTCGTACTTTACAGACATTACGTCCTTGGATTAAAACAGTGAAAATCAATAAGAACAGTAGTCCGGCTTCACCCAGAAATCAAACATGTCTGTGATACCAGAAGAGTTAGAATAAACAATATATTTCCATAACTCAAACTACTGTCATGAAATGGATATTGTTTGGGGAAAATAACTGAAGCATCTTGAAAAACAATGGAGTGCAGATTCTCTCTCTCTCTCACACACACACACACACACACACACACACACGCACTTACTTCAGTTCTCAACTGAAGTTGTCTTATTTTCGCTCTGAGAAAAATAATCCAAAACAGCAACACCGAGAGAAAACTCATTTATAAATCTACCAAACCGCCGCCTCCCTATTAACTCACCAGAAAAACAAGCAGCAGCGTGACAAACAACAACTCCTTCAATATGCGGCTCAGAGGAACACACACACACACACACACACGCGCAATCTGTAATAAACCCACCAAGATGACCAATTAGTCTCCATAATATGACTCTAGATTTAAATTATTATGACGTGGAAATCAAAGTATAATGGAAGGCGACAGCGTTGGCTGTAAATCTGAGTATGTGGTAATTAGTAGAGTCATACATCTCAATGATCTGATGTACAAAACATGATGGATCGCTACACAACCTCTGGATATGGGCTAGATAAATCACACAACACGTTGGCCAATCAAGACCATTCCCTGTGTAAAAATAAACACAACACAGGCCAATCATGACCACTCCCTGTGTGAAAGAAACACATCACGTGGGCCAATTAATACCACTCCCTGTGTGGAAAAAAACACCACACGTTGGCCAATCAAGACCACTCCCTGTGTGGAAAAAAACACCACACGTTGGCCAATCAAGACCACTCCCTGTGTGAAAGATCACAACACATTGGCCAACCAATAGCGTTCCTTGTGTGATTAGTTTGTTGTGGCTAAACAGCATATAGCTAAACGTGGTGGGGAGGACACTTGATACGCATCATCAGTGATGTAGTTTCAGGTCATTGGGTCTTTCAACACCCTGTCGCCCAGGCAACCCAGTCGATGTTGATCAAGCAGTATGTCACGGATCATTCCTCTTGATCCGCAGCCGCCTACAGGCTCTTTCAGCTGCCTCCGTGGCGGTGTTGATGGCCTTCCTCCCCATGGCCCCTATGATGCCCAGTAAGGGTATAGGCCCTGTAGATCGACCAGCGAACCCTCTGCTGCTCACCACATCAGGCTCACACCTTGCTCTCCAACCATGCTTGCGGCATCTCACGCTTCACCCTCGTTTCTTTCGTTGGCCTCCTCAATGCGGTCCTCCCGAGGGATGGTGAGCTGCAATAAGACCTGATTGCCTGCTTGGAGGTTTCAGAAAAACATTCAAATCAAATCAAATTTGATGTGTCACGTGCTCCGAATACAACAGGTGTAGTAGACCTTACAGTGAAATGCTGAATACAACAGGTGTAGTAGACCTTACAGTGAAATGCTGAATACAACAGGTGTAGTAGACCTTACAGTGAAATGCTGAATACAACAGGTGTAGTAGACCTTACAGTGAAATGCTGAATACAACAGGTGTAGTAGACCTTACAGTGAAATGCTGAATACAACAGGTGTAGTAGACCTTACAGTGAAATGCTGAATACAACAGGTGTAGTAGACCTCATAGTGAAATGCTGAATACAACAGGTGTAGTAGACCTTACAGTGAAATGCTGAATACAACAGGTGTAGTAGACCTCACAGTGAAATGCTGAATACAACAGGTGTAGTAGACCTCACAGTGAAATGCTGAATACAACAGGTGTAGTAGACCTATCAGTGAAATGCTGAATACAACAGGTGTAGTAGACCTCACAGTGAAATGCTGAATACAACAGGTGTAGTAGACCTCACAGTGAAATGCTGAATACAACAGGTGTAGTAGACCTATCAGTGAAATGCTGAATACAACAGGTGTAGTAGACCTTACAGTGAAATGCTGAATACAACAGGTGTAGGTAGACCTTACAGTGAAATGCTGAATACAACAGGTGTAGTAGACCTTACAGTGAAATGCTGAATACAACAGGTGTAGTAGACCTCACAGTGAAATGCTGAATACAACAGGTGTAGTAGACCTTACAGTGAAATGCTGAATACAACAGGTGTAGTAGACCTTACAGTGAAATGCTGAGTACAACAGGTGTAGTAGACCTCAGTGAAATGCTGAATACAACAGGTGTAGTAGACCTTACAGTGAAATGCTGAATACAACAGGTGTAGTAGACCTTACAGTGAAATGCTGAATACAACAGGTGTAGTAGACCTTACAGTGAAATGCTGAATACAACAGGTGTAGTAGACCTCACAGTGAAATGCTGAATACAACAGGTGTAGTAGACCTTACAGTGAAATGCTGAATACAACAATAGTAGACCTTACAGTGAAATGCTGAATACAACAGGTGTAGTAGACCTTACAGTGAAATGCTGAATACAACAGGTGTAGTAGACCTTACAGTGAAATGCTGAATACAACAGGTGTAGTAGACCTTACAGTGAAATGCTGAATACAACAGGTGTAGTAGACCTATCAGTGAAATGCTGAATACAACAGGTGTAGTAGACCTTACAGTGAAATGCTGAATACAACAGGTGTAGTAGACCTAACAGTGAAATGCTGAATACAACAGGTGTAGTAGACATTGCAGTGAAATGCTGAATACAACAGGTGTAGTAGACCTGACAGTGAAATGCTGAATACAACAGGTGTAGTAGACCTCACAGTGAAATGCTGAATACAACAGGTGTAGTAGACCTGACAGTGAAATGCTGAATACAACAGGTGTAGTAGACCTTACAGTGAAATGCTGAATACAACAGGTGTAGTAGACCTTACAGTGAAATGCTGAGTACAACAGGTGTAGTAGACCTTGCAGTGAAATGCTGAATACAACTGGTGTAGTAGACCTTACAGTGAAATGCTGAATACAACAGGTGTAGTAGACCTCACAGTGAAATGCTGAATACAACAGGTGTAGTAGACCTGACAGTGAAATGCTGAATACAACAGGTGTAGGTAGACCTCACAGTGAAATGCTGAATACAACAGGTGTAGTAGACCTGACAGTGAAATGCTGAATACAACAGGTGTAGGTAGACCTCACAGTGAAATGCTGAATACAACAGGTGTGGTAGACCTTACATTAAAATGCTGAATACAACAGGTGTAGTAGACCTCACAGTGAAATGCTGAATACAACAGGTGTAGTAGACCTTACAGTGAAATGCTGAATACAACAGGTGTAGTAGACCTCACAGTGAAATGCTGAATACAACAGGTGTAGTAGACCTCACAGTGAAATGCTGAATACAACAGGTGTAGTAGACCTTACAGTGAAATGCTGAATTACAGGCTCCAACCAATAGTGCGGGTGTGTGTGTGTGTGTGTGTGTGTGTGTGTGTGTGTGTGTGTGTGTGTGTGTGTGTGTGTGTGTGTGTGTGTGTGTGTGTGTGTGTGTGTGTGTGTGTGTGTGTGTGTGTCTGTGTGTGTGTGTGTGTGTGTGTGTGTGTGTGTGTGTGTGTGTGTGTGTGTGTGTGTGTGTGTGTGTGTGTCTGTGTCTGTGTCTGTGTGTTTGTGTGTGTGTGTGTGTGTGTGTGTGTGTTTGTGTGTGTGTGTGTGTGTGTGTGTGTGTGTTTGTGTGTGTGTGTGTGTGTGTGTGTGTGTGTGTGTGTAGGTAAGTAAAGAAATAAAACAACTGTAAAAAAGACATTTGACAATAAGAGTAGCGAGGCTATAGACAGACACCTGTTAGTCAGTCTGATTGAGGTAGTATGTACATGTAAGGTATGGTCAAAGTGACTATGCATATATGATGAACAGAGAGTAGGCCTCAGTGTCCTCGCTGTGATGCTGTCTGGGAACTTAAGTTGCTTTCCTGGGTCTCCTTTCAGATCCCAGTCTTGACCTGTTGTGAGAAGACCTGTGGAGGTTCTGGTAGCTGGTGTTGGCTTTTCCCCGGCTCTGACGAATACGAAGGCCTGCTTCGCTAGCCCGAGGTGCTTGCAGTGGCTGAAGATGGTATCCGCTATGGCTTTCAGCACCTGGTCATGGCCTGTGAGACTTCCTGTATATTACAGCAACTCTCTTTTACAGGTCGTCATGAGTTCCTCATTCAGGATGCAATTCACCCCCCAGGATGCAATTTA